>NC_079167.1:64287250-64429750 GCF_947568905.1 Ostrea edulis
TTCCCTCTCTTTCATGTTGAATGTGATTGATTGATGTTTCCACCACACTCAACAATTTTTCAGTTATCTGGTGGCGCCCAGTTTTTATTGGGGAAGAGAGAACCCAGATACAATATACCTGGGAAGAGACCACCGACCTTCCGAAAGTAAACTGGGAAACTTTCTCACTTACCGGCGCGAGCGGGGTTCGACAGAGGTGAGAGGCCGTGTGATTTCGAACACGATGCTCTAAATACTCGGCCACGGAGGCCCCGTTAAAATGTGAAGATAACCAATCACCAATACGTCATGTGTAATTGTATACATGTATATCAATTAATATACACAGTAGAATCAACAATGTTTGTTATAACTCAAAGACTCATGAAAATTGGCCCCCATGAAAATCGATACTTATATATTCTATAAATTATCGATATAATCATTTGACATGTGCTTGTCCTTTAGAAATGCCGTACCCCGTGGATAACCGGATTAGAGTAGGTCCTCAGCACCCCTTGCTTGTCGTAAGAGGCGACTAAATGGGGCAGTCCTTCGGATAAGACTGGAAAAACCGAGGCCCCTTGTCACAACAGGTGTGGCACGATACAGATGGCCGTAAGCAACTTGAAATATCCTTAAAATTATTCATTCTCTGCATAAAAGATGCGCATGAATTCACTTGCACTTTCGTGGTGAACATCATGATTGACCAATTGATTGCTTATAATTTATGTCCCTTATAAGATTATTTCACACAAAACAACATATTTTCTGTATTTCATACATGTATTTTGGAAGCCAACAAAACAGGAATATACACCTTGGTAACTAATTTAGAATGAGTCTCGTTTGGGTTTTTGCACCCTCACTCATGGTTAAACTTAACCTTGTTTGAATATGAAATTATTCGTCCCCCCCCCCCCCCCCCCCCCCCGGGCAATGTAAAATTCCCTAAGTTAGGACTTTCTACGTATTGGTAGAGGCATTGGGTACTGAAGACTTTAAACCAATGATACATGATAACATAAAAAAAGGTATCAGTCATCCAGAAATCATATAGCACCTATACTGCAAAACATATGTAAATATTTAATTCTACACACAATTATAGAAAGTTGAATGTTGCTATAGCTGTTGAATGAATTAAAACCCTCTTTATCATCATTTTAAGTTTGGGTTTTCATGATTACACAGTGGAATTTCATCTTAATAAAGAACTATACAGTCCTGATTGGTATTTAAAAATGAGTACACAAAATAAAAGTTTTAAAACAAATAAGGAAATTATGTCGTTCGTACGAGATAATAAGTCGTGCGAACGAGATATTATGTCGTGCGAACGAGATAATATTTCGTGCGAACGAGTTAATATTTCCCAAAATAAGAAGTAAAAATATATTTGCATGTCCTAAATATACCACCGTACTTTACATTCATGCAAATAAAATTTTTAAAAAACCAAAAGAACCACGTGATGGTGTACCCATTCGACGGTGTACCGATTAAATTACTCTTGTCACCGCTAGCTATCGCTTTGAGGATGTTGATACATTGAAACTATTTAAGTGTAAAATTTGAAAGCAGACTTTTAATTAAAAAAAAATGCAAGTGGTACATAAACGTGAAACGCATATAAGATTGATCTCCAAGGTAAGTGAAGCTTTTGAGATGTACAATTGTAGTTATGAACTTTCCTACATCGACACAAGGGTTCTGGTTGGAACAGTAAAATTTGTTTATACGCTGTAGTCTTGTTATATAAATATTAATATGTTTTATTCAAAGTGTATTTTGGTTTAGATTTGAGCCTGACCCTTAGATCCTAACTTTTAATGAATTTATGTAAATGTTTGTTGCTGACATTGGGCAGAAACTGTCCACTTGAAACTATACTGAACACTGACTGTTGAAGGGTCAAAGGCATTTCCGCACTGCTAATTTTCACTATATATTTCATTGAATGATTCAATTTTTTAAAGCACTGATAAAAATATTTCTGCTGCAGCTATCACCATGAAAAAAAAATCACAAATCACGCACAATTGCCTAGATTCAAATCAGTTATTGGTTGTTTTTTTCTATATGTGTTACAGTTTTTGACACCCACTAGGATAATCATGTTGTAAGAAATTTATTTCAACTTAATATTACGCGTTTCTATTAATTATCTTTAAAAAAGTATATCCTGTAATTCATGAATCGCACAAAAAATATAGAAAATAACACCAAAAGTAACATATCTTATGAATCTTGAATGAATTCTGCATATTTTCTGAAATTTTCATAATGATAACATTAATTATAAAATTTTGGTAAAATTTTTAGAATATGAAAATTGTACAATGAATATATAGTGAAACTTAGCAGTGCAGAAATACTTTTCTCCCTTGAGTGTATACAGCCAATACGCCCAATATACATTACACGAGCATGTTAGCGTTACAATATGTCTTGAGTAATCCGAGATTCCTCTGACTCTTACCCCCGCTTTTATATTTGACACCAGCTGGTGTCGCTGAATTCCCACTTTTCAATATGGAGTCCGCTCTGACTCTGGTGTCGCTGAATTCCCACTTTTCAATATGGAGTCCGCTCTGACTCTCCCCCGCAGAAGTCACAAAATAAAAGCGGGGTTAAAGCTGACATGAATTAATAAATACGTACACCTTTTTCATCTTATCCGCCATATTTCTCTCAGGTAGCCTAATTTACTCTACCCGTATATACCCCAAATGTGATTGTCACACCTGAGTGATTTTTCTAGGTGGACTCGACCAGTGCACATCTCCGATAGTAATATATAGGGAAATGCGAAACAAATAAAATCACATTTTAAAACATTATGCTTTGCTCAAAATTACAAAATATTTATTGTATACCAATACAACATTCCGAAAGATTAGATAATTTAGAAAAAAAATGCACAAAAAAGTTTTTCTTGCATACTTGCAAGTGCAAGCAAGTATTTGCAGTTTCTTATGAAATAAATGTGAAGAAATCATTTGCCAATTACATACTGATAGAATGGAATAAGCAAAGAGCATAAAATATATTATTTATATCAATTCTTGCAAAATACAGGTCCATGCCATATGCATAATATGTAATGCACATGGCATATTCGCCACAAAAAACACCGTATCAAATACGGACGTCTATTCAACAGGTATCGGAGATGTGCACTTACCGAAAATATTAGATTCTCTTTATTCTGATAAATCCACAAAACAAAATGATAAACTCCATTTGTATCTCGTTAGAACTTTACAACACGTTGTCATTCCATTATACAGACTGCGACACACTTCACCCGTGCCAAATAGGGTGTCTTCAATCAGGGGAGATGTCAGAGTCGAAAAATTTTCCTGCATTGAATGCTTGTCTGGTCGAGGTTTTGCAGTTGATAGAAACCGGGAATCTAATCATATACATTGAGCATCTGGTTGGATATATTGCGTGCTCAATTCAAAATTTATCGATGATCATATACAAATTTGGATATACAAATAAGGGAATAATGATCGAAAATATACATCTGTTTAAAAATGCGGGTATTACATTTGCAATCCATAATAAACAGTTGATTACACAAAGACACATATAAAAGGAAATGTATAAACGAAAATATAGTTTTATTGTTTCATTAGGAACCACATAATTATTTACGGTCTCTGTATGTCCATATTCATTGATTGAACAGGAGAGAGAGAGAGAGAGAGAGAGAGAGAGACTGTCCTACTCCGATGTACAATATCATTTCACAGAAGGAAAGAAAATTGATCACTGATATAATGGTAAGCTTACAAGCATTAAAAAATTCCAGCTATTTAAAAATTTGTTATTGACAATATATTAAAAACTTACAGGAGTTGATGCTTATAATTGAATTCATTACAAATTCAAAAAATATATATATACCAGTTTAAACTGCATGTAGAAAATACTGACTTTGTATGTTAGAATAACGGGAAAAAGTAAATTGTCAAAAAAGTGGGGAGAGCAGACCAGCCCAGCCTCCCTGCCCACCCCAACCCCCTGTATACGTGCCTGAAACAACATATCAATTCGTGTTGAAAGAAAGGAGCATATTTGCATTTCATTAAATTCCAAAGGAGCTCGAATTTATGTGTTCCCCTATTAATTATTTTGTATGCAAGATTCGTTCCCGAATTTAGAATCATGCTTTCAGTCAGAGCAGAAAAGAATTCATTTTGAAGTACATCTAGTTTGAATGCAGATGTGGGGTTCCTTCTTTTAATTTCATCAGACTCATTAGAACCCCCTCCCCCAAACTATGCAGCTTTGTTTTTATTGATATCTAAATCGGCATATGAATCCGGATACAAATTATATGATGTTTTTTCGTGATCATATAGATATCGATACTAGAAAATGTTTATACTCTTGCCTTTTGCATATCCTACTAATGCATTACAGTAGATTGACACTGTATCATATCAAATAAAACCTCAACACGAATTTTACTGATTTATGAATACTAACATCTTATCGAATACATTTGGATATGAAATTTCGACGTACAGCGGTATGTCTATTTTCAGAATATATCCATTGCGCCAGATCTACGAAATGAAAATAATCATTATGGCATGTTACAGAAACGTTAAAACACACATGCTATAGTCCTGCAATGCATGCATGCGATTTTTCTGAATACATGTATTTATGTATTCGTGAATGAAGTTCCTACGCTTAAAACTATCTTGGCCTTTATGCATTATGTTTTGTGATTTTGGTTTACCATTCCTTACACTGTAAATGAAGGAAAACTTGGTAAAGGGTGCAATTCTACACCATACAATTAGTATGCATGTATGTGTTGAAAAGTAAAATGTACATGTAATAACCAGACATGTATCGTCATTTTTCATGGGGGGGGGGGGGGGGGGGGGGTACAACAGGATGAAAAAAATGGAAAATTGGATTCTTCAAAATTTCTTGCCATTCAAAATAATAATTAAAAAAGATGAACGAAAACAGCAATAAAATAAAACAAAAAACCCAAACAAACCAAGATATTTTATCCGATGTTCAAAGTCCTAAAGTGGGGGTGAAGGGTTAAAAGAGTCTTTTACTTTGACTGCCTCAATAATTTCCCCCTACACTTCATTTTCTTCCATCGTTGGGGGTGGGATGGGGTGGTTAGAGTCCTCTACTATGAGTGCCTCATAATATCTTCATTTTCTTAATTGGTGGTGGTGTGTGTCTTCTACTATTATATCAGAACTTTCAAGCTGGGGTCAAGTTTGGGGGGGTTGGGGGTTGGGTTGTCACCCAATATATTTTTTACTTGCATTACAAAATAACGGCCTCTCACTTCTGTCGGCGCGGGTTCGAAACCCGCTCGCGCCGGTTGGTGAGAAAGTTTCCCAGTTTACTTTCGGAAGGTCGGTGGTCTCTTCCCAGGTACATTGTATCTGGTTTCTCTCTTCCACCAACAAAAACTGGGTGCCACCAGATAACTGAAAAATTGTTGAGTGTGGCGGAAAACATTAGAAAAAAAATTGGATATTGTTATCAAAAGTGGGGGACAGACACTCTTGTCCCCTCCCCTTGATTCTAAGTACTTTGTACTTGACCTTTGTATTTGGGAGAGGGCCTACATAGGCTATGCCTGTTGCCCAATCCTGTTGAGCTTCTCAATAAAATATGTTTAAATAAAAAAACAATTCTATGTGCTTGATAACTACGCATATGATAAACTCTCAATTATTACATTTTGCATTACTACAATTTGCGTCGAGTTCAACGCAGAATGTAATAAAGCAAAATGGCATAGATATATAAGATCTATTGAGCGCCGAATTAGCATAAAATGAAGTAATTGAAAATAACATTATTTAAAGATATGTTTAATTTTTAATTATTGCGTGCTTTAAATGAATCAAATAAATCTGTATTATCAATTAATGAGAGCAATATTGAGTTACTGTTCTCTTATATTGAATTAACGATATCATTTGTCTTAATAAGAGCGCGATTATTACAAGATCATCGTTTGAATCTCTCTCTCTCTCTCTCTCTCTCTCTCTCTCCATACACTCATGCAGTGTTGTATATGCAAATTATCTTTGCACAAAGGATTTATGTGCCTAAATGGTATCCTGATTTATAAATCTGCAATACTCTGACAAGTAAATCATACAGTATAAGGATTCATGCACAATACAGGGTAACTATTCTACTCTGATACTTCCCCTGATTGAAGATAGCTGATCGGCACGGGCTAAGTGTGTCGCAGTCTGTACAATGGACAATGTTGTTTACTGTTGGAATACAAATGGAGTGTATCGTTTTGTTTCATGGATTATGCTAATAAAGGGAGTTTTACTACTACTTTGAGTATTTTCGACAAGTGTACACGTACATTTGTACATCCTCGGTCCTTTACAGATATTACGAGTAGACCCAGGTAAATAGTCATCCGCATTCGATGCTTTTTCATGACGAGCGTACATGACCATGTCTTCTTTATACGTACAGTAGCATTTATGTATTTGCATTTTGCTTGAAGTAAGTGTGAATGGTATAGATTTTATACCCTTTGCTTATTCCGTTTCATCAATAGATCTAGATAATAGATGAAATATTTCTCCGCGTTTTTGTATAGTTTTGACATATTTATTGCAAATGTACGCACATTCACGTAAAGAAAAGGCATTCTATATTTATTTATCCAAAGCTTTTAGAATGATTTACTACTGTACGATATGTTTATTGTAATTTTGAGCACTGCATGGTGTTTCAAAACGTGATTTCATTTCTTCTTGATGTCCTATAAATTAGTATCGGAGATGTACGTGTTACCTGTCGAAGCTACCCGCACAGGTAAATCGAAGACACTGATGTGAAATGAAGCGTAGCAAAACTCGTCCCCTTATATACCATGCGAACCCTGATACATATAACAATAGAATATCCAACTAATATGGCGGATTAGCAAAGAAATATGGCGGACATATAGAATTATACTATATTTATTAATTCATGTCAGCTTTAAGAGTCAGAGGAATCTCGGATTACAATACGAGCTGTTCATGAGAAGCATTTGTCCCAGTTTGAATGTCATGCTCTGATGAACCCTAAGGAAGTTTTAAAACTGCAATATGTTCTTAATGCTCTTTTTAAAATTTCTTTGTGAAACATTAGCACATTGTAGCCCTATCCTTGCTTGGTAAAGATAGTTTTAAAACAATAAAATGACGTGATCTACACAATGGAAGGAACTTTTACATAATAGCGATTCTATCAAAAGCTATAACCCAATTTATAAGTACTGAACGGGACATTGTATATGTTCCATTATGCTAACTAGTATATCATTTTAGCTCACCTGAGCCGAAGACTCAAGTGAGCTTTTCTGATCACATTTTGTCCGGCGTCCGTCTGTCTGTAAACTTTTCACATTTTCATCTTCTTCTCATGAACCACCGAGCCAATTTCAACCAAACTCGCCAAAAAGCATCCTTAGGTGTAGGGGATTCAAGTTTGTTCAAATGAAGGGCCATGAACCTTTCAAAGGGGAGATAATCACAAAAATGCAAAAATAGGGTGGGGTCATTTAAAAATCTTCTTCTCAAGAACCACTGGGCCAGAAGAGCTGAAATTTACCCGAAAGCTTCCTGACATATTGCAGATTCAAGTTTGTTCAAATCATGGCCCCCGGTGGTAGGATGGGGCCCCAAGGGGGGATCAAAGTTTTACATACAAATATATAGGGAAAAACTTTAAAAATCTTCTTCTTAAGAACCACTAAGCCAGAAAAGCTGAGATTTACATGAAAGCTTCCTGACATAATGCAGATTCAAGTTTGTTCAAATCATGGGCCCCGGGGGTTGGATGGGGCCACAATAGGGGATCAAAGTTTTACATACAAATATATAGGAAAAATCTTTAAAAATCTTCTTCTCAAGAACCACTGAGCCAGAAAAGCTGATTTTTACATGAAAACTTTCTGACATAGTGCAGATTCAAGTTTGTTCAAATCATGGCCCCCGGGGATAAGATGGGGCCCCAAGGGGGATCAAAGTTTTACACACAAATATATAGGGAAAAACTTTAAAAATCTTCTTCTCAAGAACCACTAAGCCAGAAAAGCTGTTATTTACATGAAAGCTTCCTGACATATTGCAGATTCAAGTTTGTTCAAATCATGGGCCCCGGGGGTTGGATGGGGCCACAATCGGGGATCAAAGTTTTACATACAAATATATAGGAAAAATCTTTAAAAATCTTCTTCTCAAGAACCACTGAGTCAGAAAAGCTGATTTTTTGATTTTTACATGAAAACTTTCTGACATAGTGCAGATTCAAGTTTGTTCAAATCATGGCCTCTGGGGAAAGGATGGGGGCCCAAGGGGGGATCAAAGTTTTGCACACAAATATATAGGGAAAAACTTTAAAATTCTTCTTCTCAAGAACCACTAAGCCAGAAAAGCTGAGATTTACATGAAAGCTTCCTGACATAATGCAGATTCAAGTTTGTTCAAATCATGGGCCCCGGGGGTTGGATGGGGCCACATAGGGGATCAAAGTTTTACATACAAATATATAGGAAAAATCTTCTTCTCAAGAAACACTGAGCCAGAAAAGCTGATTTTTACATGAAAACTTTCTGACATAGTGCAGATTCAAGTTTGTTCAAATCATGGCCCCCGGGGATAGGATGGGGCCCCAAGGGGGGATCAAAGTTTTACATACAAATATACAGGGAAAAACTTTTTTAAAAAAATCTTCTTCTCAAGAACCACTAAGCCAGAAAAGCTGAGATTTACATAAAAGCTTCCTGACATAGTGCAGATTCAAGTTTGTTCAAATCATGGGCCCCGGGGGTTGGATGGGGCCACAATAGGGGATCAAAGTTTTACATACAAATATATAGGAAAAATCTTCTTCTCAAGAACCACTGAGCCAGAAAAGCTGATTTTTACATGAAAACTTTCTGACATAGTGCAGATTCAAGTTTGTTCAAATCATGGCCCCCTGGGATAGGATGGGGCCACAAGGGGGATCAAAGTTTTACATACAAATATATAGTTAAAATCTTTTTCTCAATAACCACTGAGTCAGAAAAACTGATATTTACAAGAAAACTTTCTGACATAGTGCAGATTCAACTTTGTTCAAATCATGGCCTCTGGGGGGTAGGATGGGGCCACAAGTGGGGGGGGGGTCAAAGTTTTACATACAAATATAGGAAAAAGCTTTAAAAATCTTCTTCTCAAGAACCATTGGGCCAAAGAAGTTGACATTTACATGAAAGCTTTCTGACATAGTGAAGATTCAAGTTTGCAAAGGGTAGTTTGGGCCATAATAGGGACCAAGGTTTTACATGCAAATATATATGAAAAGTCTTCAGATATGGGCCAAGGTGACTCAGGTGAGCGATGTGGCCCATGGGCCTCTTGTTTTAAAAAACCCTCTGTTTCTGTTAAAAACACTCGCTACAAAAAGAAAACTATGTTACTGTTAAAGACACTCGCTACAAAAAGAAAACTGTTACTGTTAAAGACACTCGTTACAAAAAGAAAACTATGTTACTGTTAAAACACTCGCTACAAAAAGAAAACTATGTTACTGTTAAAGACACTCGCTACAAAAAGAAAACTGTGTTACTGTTAAAGACACTCGCTACAGAAAGAAAGCTATGTTACTGTTAAAGACACTCGCTACAAAAAGAAAACTGTGTTACTGTTAAAGACACTCGCTACAAAAAGAAAACTGTGTTACTGTTAAAGACACTCGCTACAAAAAGAAAACTATGTTACTATTAAAACACTCGCTACAAAAAGAAAACTGTTACTGTTAAAAACACTCGCTACAAAAAGAAAACTATGTTACTGTTAAAAACACTCGCTGCAAAAAGAAAACTGTGTTACTGTTAAAGACACTCGCTACAAAAAGAAAACTATGTTACTGTTAAAAACACTCGCTACAAAAAGAAAACTGTGTTACTGTTAAAGACACTCGCTACAAAAAGAAAACTATGTTACTGTTAAAAACACTCGCTACAAAAAGAAAACTGTGTTACTGTTAAAAACACTCGCTACAAAAAGAAAACTATATTACTGTTAAAACACTCGCTACAAAAAGAAAGCTATGTTACTGTTAAAGCACTCGCTACAAAAGAAAACTATGTTACTGTTAAAACACTCGCTACAATTTAAAAAAAAAACCACTGTTACTCTTAAAGACACTCGCTACAAAAAATTTCTATTACCTTTTAAAGGGTTTCAATTTTTATATTTTTATGTGTTTTATTTTTCAAACCAGGACATGTTTAAAGTGAAGAGGATCCAACATGGTGTACCAGGAGCAATGTTTTAATCAACGTGCGAAAAAAGCTCAGTGATTACTAAGTGTCTCCATACGGGAAAGCTCTGTAAACAAATACTTTGTAAGCACTAATTTTTCATATACATGTTTAGCTTATTTTTTTTATATTTTGTACTGAAAGAAGTTCTTTGTAGCAAGTTTCGTTAGCTGTAGCAATTGTATACGGCAAGTTATATACGCGCATGGCTACTACAGCTTAAATGCATGTATATGCAACCCCAACTTCCAAGTGCAATCAAGTGAAACTAATTATAAAAGTGTTGTGTGAAACTTATATTCTCCATTTGCCCAATTGGTCGATAGTATTTCACTAACAGCCAATTCACCGTGTTAACAATACAGAATTTGTATATAGGACCTTGCACTAGTATTGATTTCTTCTTTGCTTGTCGTGCAAGACTTGGCACTACATTCATTCCAAAATGAAATATAGATGAAAACTTAACGAAAGATGTACAGGTAGATAAGTATATATACAAATACTATATGTAGTCATCAATTATATATATTCCTTTGTTTGTTGTTTTAATGTGTAAAATGCCTTTTAGGAATACTGAGCGTAGTCAAGCATTTAAAAGCGGAAGCTTAACTAAATTTTCCAAATACATGTATTTATTTAGGTGGATCCCGTGTCGATCGAACATATAATCTGAAAGTTTGAAGACGCTTTCAGAGCAGGAATTATTGTTGCGTGTAGTTATCGTACATCTAGTCAATCTCATCTTGTAAAAATGTATTTACATTGATTTTCAGCGAGTGAAATTGATCCATGAAAGGTGTCGTGTCGATTTCTAAAAGGCCTTTTGAAACTCCCTGTGATATTGACGGAGCGTTTACATTGCCCAGGAATACCGAGAAACAGGAACACGTTTAAAAGACCCATGTGTGTTTCCCAGAGGACGTCCTGAGGAAGAGATGAAGAGAAACCAATCGTACTTTAGATTTGTCTTCCTGTCGTGTTTAGTGACTTTTACGTTAATGTATCTAACAATAGATAATGAAAAAACACATATATATGTGGAGGAGGGAGGGGGTGAGATTGTATTGCAGGAACGCAATCATTTGTTCGATTTTGAGACCACCGTCCCTGCAGGCAGGGTAATAAAAACTAAAACTGTGTACCCAGTGGGCATGTATGCACCTTATCTCATCAACAACAGAAATATGTGTCGAAAGTATGAAAAAATATCCGCGTTAGTAATGGTTCACACTTCTGTACGAAATTTCTGGAGAAGGAAAGAGATGAGACGGACTTGGCTCAATATTTCCCACTACAGTCCAGAGAATCTGCAAGTGATATTTCTGGTTGGCACGATAGACAATAAGACTGTTCAGGAACAGTTGACTAACGAAAGTCTACGTCATCGCGATATCATACAAGGTGACTTCGTGGACTCCTACAGGAACCTAACCAACAAGGGCGTGATGGGGTACAGATGGATCACAGAAAATTGCATGAATGCAGAAATAGTCATCAAAATAGATGATGATTCCTTCATTAATTTTTTCAAGTTTTTTGAAGATTTTTCGTTTTTGAAAACACGTAAACGGTTCATCTTCTGCAATAAAATTAATTCGAATTCAATGCCAATAATTCGGAAATCTTCAAGTAAGTGGTATGTGAGTGATAGGTTTTACAAAGCCCGGGACACATATCCGCATACATACTGCAGTGGTTTTGTGGTTTTTATTTCCACAGACCTGATTCCTGCTCTCTATCAGGCAGTTTTTACTGCTCCGTTCTTCTGGGTGGACGATTTCTACCTGTTTGGGTTGCTTCCAAGTCGTGTGAAGAATGTGGTGCACGAAAATTTTGGTGGAAATTTAACCTTTATGCACCCAGAGGGACTCAAATGTTACAGAGAAAGTAAACGGAAGTGCAAGTATCTGGTGATGCCAGCGAGGGATAAAGAGATCGATTTTATGTGGAAAGCCGTGATTGCCGACAGACATCAAAGTGTGTATGGGAATTACTATATGACGTTAAAAAATTCGTATAATTAAAATTGATTTCTTTTCATGTGCACATTTCTCCTTAGAGATATTCAAATTAAAAATTGAAATCAATACACTTCAACAAAAAGTATATCTGTTTTTGAAATTATACGAACTTATAGACACGTACCTCATTGCGAATCACAAAGATGGTATCTCTTAATGAAATTGATGTACAGTAAAGATTTGTGGCGCGGCGCTATTGGTTTGTCCATCATCACACCATCTGTGTTATTCATAATTCATCATTAGAAACAAGAACATTCAACAGACCATCCGATTCAGTATAATGATGACCGAGGTACAGCGAAAGGTGATTTAGAAGGTGTGGGAGGAAAGTAATATATCATAAAGGTGTTCAAAAATCTTAATGTTCTTATGATTTGATGTATTTATAGGAGGGATATATTATCATTTCGTATCTATATTCAATAAACATGGAAGTAGACCAAGCACTCGAGCATTATGTTTTTCACATGGTTTTTACATAATTGTCAAATTTGAGAGATACATGTAATTTTAATCGAGTTGATATACAAAGCCAAGAACTTCATATCGACATTTAGATTTATAGACAAACGTCAAAATTCCGAGAATTCATCCACCAATTTTTTAGTTTTAGAATTCCTTTATGGTAAACACGATGATGGACTTTTGTCATTATGCCCATTGTTCACGAAAAAACCATGCAGTGCCTTTAACAGACCCCATCATATTACCCTTCACAGGTTTTATCCATCTTCGCTAATTAAGGGTTTTCGGTCCGCTCTACCATTTATGAAAATCCTATGCTTGTAATTATCGGTTTTAAACCCGACTTGCATGCTTTGTATCAACAATAATAATTTCCCCTCCCAGGTTTTATCTGACAAACATGTTTTGTATCAACAATAATGGGTTGGGTTTTTTTTTCCCGTATGCTATTTGACTAACATACTTTACAGTGGAATTTGAGAAGATGTCCTCTTCTACACACGCGATAACTTTTAAGGTTAATCGGATTCTTCTCGTGTTTATTTCGTTGGTATGTGATATTTCACACAACAACCATGGAGCGCCAAATTAACATCTTTTTATTTGAGGATATCATCAATTCATTTGATGCGCACAATAATTCAATTAAAGATATCTTTAAATGATTAATGATATATTTAATTCTAAATTATTGCGTGCATTGATTGAATTGTTGACAGCATTAATTCTGTTGAGTTGATGTGCGCAGTCTTTGAATTTTTGCTCTTTTCAAATGAATTGATGAAATCAACAATTGATTCTACCACGGTTGATGTAAAGATCGAAGGAATGCCGCGGTCATTATTCTACGATAAACCTTTTAAATACGTAATAAATGAATATGAGAAAATTGATACACATTTCGTTTGCACTTCGTGTTTTGCTAATACAACAATAAAGTCAATAACTGATAATCAAATTTTTATACTCACAAAAATTATAATCAATATGTGTTGCAAAACAAAGAGGTATAGCGCATTTGCTGACGATACGGCCGACTCGGAAATCTAAATGGAAAACACCGGTTTCCAATAATAGACTGGTGTGTTATATTTAAATATATAATAAGGCCAACGTTTTTGATGTTTTGTTAACCAAGATAAATAACTGCCGCAGTTTAGCATTACTGACATTTATATGAGTCGTTCTTTACTTAATAAACCATTGCCCTATTTGGGATGATGAACAGTACAATATTTTCATAGACCTGTGCATTCATATTACACAACAACCCTTTTACATATGGCATTACTTAACTCACTGTTCTGACATGACTGCAGCGCCTTTAATAGATGTCATCAGTTCATTTGCCTTTGGTTGATAATTCGAGTGTTTATCTTTGCCTAAATATCATATGACAGTTGCTACATGAGTTTTTATTTATCTAATTTTTTTTTTTTTTTTTTTTTTTTTTTGAGAAGTCAAACTGTATAACAGTTCTTTTCTCCCTTGACTTATTTTTACGTATTACATACTGTGCATTTGTGTCCTTTTTCTTGTAGTATTTGTTTAGCTTTTCGTCAGCCACATTACGGTTTGAAATTCCTGTGCACACAGGAACATGTTAGTGTAAACAAGCGGAACTACAATGATCTCGGAATAAATTCCCTTTCTTTAAGTCGTAACTTGCAAATATTAGAAGTTATGATGAAAATGACTAATATTTGTTATAATATATGTATCACATTTACCCCCCCCCCCCTAAAAAAAAAAACGACCCCAAAAAATGAAAAGCAAAAGGAAAAAAAAATAGATTGGAAAAATATTGGACTTGAACTCGGGGAATGTATGGTTTAAGTGTGAGATTACCGAGCACCTAAACCACTTGGCCACCCAGGCTTGTAAGTTTAAAGGTTTAACTTTTGACAGGCTGCTAAATCTCAAGGTAAATTTTAAGAACGATTTTTTCATATTTTATCCATTTTCAACAAGAGGACCACCTTAAACCAAATTTCCTCAAACGGACTTATATACAGTCATAAGCAGGTAAAACAACTTCAGTGTTTTATTTCTGGTTTAAGGTGGCCTTTTGCATCAGTTTGCATTTTTGTATGCCCATTACGTTACATCTACTATATACTCTATATAATCACGGTGATGTTTATGCTTGTCAAATAAATATACTATCAACATATCGATATCTTTATTAAGTAATTTGGGTAAACACAAGTATAAACTGACATTGTATAGCAGAATACTTGTAAAAAAGGATATTCAAGAAAAGGGTATTTATGTAGGCGAAATTGCATACCAAGTGCGCTATACCTCTTTATAGATAACTAAAGAACATTTGTCATTCAATATAAATCAATCGTCTGTATTCCGAGATCGATATACATGTAAACAGACATGGTGATGCACAGAAAAGTTAATCCTCTTCCACATACATGTGCACAATTATATTGTGTATTCAAATCAACTGATCATGATATATAGTCTGTCAACATCAAATTAAATACCCAACCATGTCAAATTTTTCGTCATCGAAAAACATGTAAGACTAGTCCGTTTCGGAAACTACCATGACGTCACGGTGACCTAATTCATAGCTGTTTAGGTAAACGATCGGCTCTTGAACCGTAGTAGAATAGAAATTAAGTTCTTATTTTCGTGGATGATGCAGGATAACCTCCCCCGTTCTCGAAATGTTTAAAATATAAAGACCTCGGCTAACGCCTCGACTTCTATGTTCAAGAACAACATTTCTCAACCTCGGAGGTTGTCCTTCAACACACACGAAAACGCGTCTTTATTTCTTAAATTCATGCTCTCTACAGTCTAACTGAAGAGAGCAATAACTCAATTATCATGCGCATCCATTCAATAATGCGCATTGAATAACAGCTTATCGTTTAAAAAGTTCATACATGCCAACTTTTGAAAATCCCCATGGGGGATTTTGCGCGCGACGACCTTTTTTCAACGCTCAAAATTCACGACATTTTACCATGAAAATAAATATTTGTCTTTTCAAATAAAATATCAATCTAATCATTATACATGTATCATACATCAAGTGTGTTTGACCATTAACTTTAACAAAACTATCTATAAAAAAAACTTTGAAAGATATAGATAAGTATTTTATTAAAATCATCTATTCAGCAAAAAATCCTCTCCAACAAATCACATACATAATATCAAATAATACTTAAAGTTGCATCCTTTTACACCATATATACATTGGCTGATCTATATATCAAAATTTAAATTAAAGCACATGCATTTAGGTACGACTACAAAGGCGATCTTGCTTGTCTGTAAACAATTTCATGGGCTTGCAGAGTCTCGTGGAACAATCTGCATTGCAACCAGAAAAGGAGTGATCTGCCCTGCTATGAAGTTTGCGAACAAAACCTTTGCACCCATGGCATCTGAAATAATTACCTGGAAAAAACACATCAAAATATACGTTTTTACTTGTAAAATATTAAAGGCTACTTGCTAATATAAAATTCAGTACAGACTTGTGCAAATTACGCATCACAAAGTCTATTGAATATTACACTATATAGACTACGTAATACATCGCTATAGACAGATAGATTCGGGTAGCCTATATTATCATAGTTGGAAAAACATATATTTTACGTACCTTTAATATTGCATATTTTGGATGCTGTCAGCGAGAGGCAAAAATCGGGAATGTCCGATTGTTTGGTGGTGACACTATTATCATTGCCATTCACGTTTGTGTAAAGGATATGTCAATTTGAAATCCGTCTTCCCGATTAATTACTATCAAAACATGCTTCGCACTGTCCATTAAGCACCCCGACACGGGCAGACCAAGTAAATTACATCACTCCGATACCATGCGACACAGGTAAACAGCAATGGCTGACTATTGTCCCGATTTCTGATTGGCCAGTTCAGAAATGACGCGGAATTTCAAATTTCGGTTGGAAATGGGGGTTTGTTGTCGTAAAATGGGAGATATTTTTAGAAAATCGGGATTTCGGGGTATTTTTGCAATCCCGATCGGGATATCGGGATTTGCCTTTTCAACAGCTTCAAATCGGGAAAATCCCGCACAAATCGGGAAAGTTGGCGTTAATTGATACATTCGATCTGTGGACCGGCTCAAAACCATGACATTGTACGTTTAGACTTCCCTCCTTGTGCAGAAGGATCACACCCGGAAGGGTTATAAGAGTGTGTAGCGGAGTAAAGGTGTTAGATTAGGTTTTATTTCAGTTTGTAAACATGCATGTCCTATTCATTGTGAGGGTCGAAGTTTATTAAAAAAATTACAAGGTTTCATTTGTTATTCTTTGATAAATCGGAGTATGGTCTGTACAATTTAAAGGGACTGACTCACGATTTTCCCCAAAATTTTGTTTTTCACTTTTAATGACCAGAGTCTACTATCTAATGTGTTCAAATGATTTCACACAATGGTACATGAGGTACAGAAATATGATTTTACTTTATATAAACAATATTGCCAATGGTACAATTATATAAATAATGCATGCGCATACAGTGTATATATACATGTATGTTCATTAGCACAAAATTGAGGTGGGGGCATAATGCATACAAAGAGATTAGGGGAATTTGATAAATATACCTGTTAGGGAGGATAACAGACCTACTCCTGGATTTTAGAAATAAATATACAGTTTTTAAATGTGTTAAAGTTTGATGTTGACATTAATTCTCTAAATTTCAGTGTATTTGGTACATGAGAATATTTAGAAGCCAAAAGTTCTTTCCGTAAAGTGGATAGGGATTTACGCTTACACAACATACACCGTGTACAATGCCACATGCGGGGACCGTGATCGGTGTAGCGCGGGGATGTGAATTCGAAGCGAAGAAAGTAGGTCAATAAGTATTTAAAGACTGATTGTGTTTAATCAAAATAAATCTAGATAGCCAAAAGTATTGCACGGAAGACAGTGGTTATTGGCAAGCTAGCACTAGCAACTGGGGAGTTTAGAACTCTTTGGAAATACCCAAACACTTCGACAATATACAAGTAGGGTAGGCGCCGGGTATATTTTTCGGTGTATTTAATGAGAAATCTTCACTCCTACTGCATAAACTCCAAAGTTTTTTTGACCAGAAACATTACCTTTGAATGGGACTCAATTATTCGACTGAAAAAAAAACAACACAAAATCATGATATGCCGAGTATTTGACTGAAAACCCTGTGTGGCGTAGGGGGGTGAAAATCTTGTGGCGTAGGGGAACCGAGACTCGCAAAGTTTCTTACCAAAATCCTCATCTTGAACACAGTGAATATATAAATATCAAATTCAAACTTGTTCAAAGTTACTCTGATATTCGTACGATAAACCGATAATGATGTGTGTGACTTTCTATGCCATTAAATTTTCATTAAAACATTTTCTAAAATACCACAATACCAGATGATTAAGACAGTTTCATATTTTAATGAAATTGACATGAACTATTGATAATTTCAGATAATGCAATGACCAGAAAGAAAAACAATCTTTGGTTAAATAAACACAGACATCTGAGGTATGGATACTACTTAAGCCCCCCCCCCCCCCCCCTTATTTTGTGCACCATAATATCTTTGAAATGTGTGGATTCCCTGTCTATCTCACCCTAATATTGATTTATGTACAATCGTTTCACTTTTTTGTAAGCTTTAGATATTTACCTTGTACTGGTATTAAAGCTTACAAAAAGTATGAAACGATTACATAACTAGAAATTAGGATGAGATAGACAGGGAATCCACAAATATCGGAAAATTGTCGCCACAAAAACATCAGGGGGTAGGGGTGGTGAGTAGTAACACTGCTTTAAAAAATAAAGAGGATTTAGAATCACTACCTAAATGCATTATTCCAAAAAAGATGTAATCTGAATCCTTCTTGGTCCATTAAGCGCAAATCACTCTCAAGAAACTTTACGACCGAAATGTCAACGAATTTCCTATATTTTTGCAGTTACTGCCCTTTCACGGGAAATTGAGGGCGTGCTTAATACTGCGTATCGATGCGGTCCTAAGCTTGAGATAAAATACATGTAGTATGAACAAAGCTTACGGTAATAAAATCTTTATTATGTTATGTGCAAACATCATTATGTTATGTGCAAACATCATTATGTTATGATAAACTTTCAAGTGATCGAGATTGATACAGATGCAAAATAGCGCGCTAAAATTCACAGATTCAAACAGTGTGTTTCCAGGATTACTTTTAAAATGAAATTGGGTTAGGGATGGTGACTGATTTGTGCCATTTTAAAATTTGTCGTCTTTTCGTTATTTCGAGGTGAAAAGACGACAAAACGATGATTAGCGACTTTTCGCCTCTAAAAAAACGAAAGACAACAAAATACATGTACAGGTTTCCCCGTTAGAAATTTGCTAATGGTTGTGGATAATCATTAATTACACATACAAAGAAGGAGACATTTAGAATTAAATGATGGTGCTCAGATAATTGTATTCTACTGAAGAAATCTTTTTGTGTGAATGTTATACCAGGCAAGTTAAAACAGGGGGTTGGGGTTGGCAGGGTGCCTGGTCTGTCCCCTTTTTACAATTACTTTCTCGTTATTTTAACACACAAATCCCATATCTTCTACATGCAAAGTTTGATTGATTTGCTGCCTCCTCCCCATTTTTTAAAGTAGTAATGAAAGGCAGTTGATGTTTGAGGTGCTGAATTGATTGATGAATTACATATATTGTTTAACGTCCCTCTCGAGAATATTTCACTGAATATGGAGACGTCACCATTTTCGGTGAAGGGCTGCAAAATTTAGGCCTATGTTCGGCGCTTACGGCCTTTGAGCAGGGAGGGATCTTTTTCGTGCCACACCTGCTGTGACAGGGGACCTCGGATTTTGCGGTGTCATCCGAAGGACTGCCCCATTATGTCAAGCAAGGGCTACTAAGTACCTATTCTAATCCGGATCCCCACGGGAAGTGCTGAATTGAAGAATACGTGTAGTGAACTAATCTTTGCCCCCCCCCCCCCCCCCCTCCTACGATTTATAAGATAATGAGATTTTAACAGAAGTACTTTATTGCTTGTCAACAATATTAATGCAAGTGCGAAGTGAACCCCGGCTGACCCTTCCCCTACTTTAAAAAACAATGCTACGTGCCTCTATCTCTCAATTTCAAGAAGGAATTGTTAGACTTAAGAGTTTCGTGCAATTTGAGAGAGTTTTAGTACTTTACAATTGAATATTTTCATGTCCAAACCCAAACTATCAATTTAAAAAAAAAATTCTAATTGAATTCAAATATGAACACCGATGTCACTCTTGTAAGTTTCCACTATATTGTAAATACAAAATTTTTCAATAGTTGAAATTCATGAATGCTTGTAAGCTAACACTAAGTGATCAATGTTCTTTCCTCCTGTCGAATGACATTGTACATCGAAATAGGACTCTCTCTATCTATCTCTCTCTCACATGTATGTACATGCAAAGTAACGGTAAATAATTGTCAATCCCGAAGAGACAACCTGGGGCAGATCCAGGAATTGAGCCACTTTGTGAGGCAGTGGGTCCAGGGGCGAAGTCCCCGGAAGCTCCTGGATTTTATGGGGCTTGAAATATTTCTCCTTTCAAGTCATTTGTACTATTTTCTATCATTCTAATAAGGTGAAATTAATAAAATGACCCAAATTGTAAGGGTTTTTTGGAAAAAATTAAGTTCTCCCAATAAAGTAATTCAAGAAATCAAAGGATTTTGTCATTTATTTCTCCGGGAGTGGAAAAAAATATTGCTTCTTTTATCGTTTAGTACATTTTCCGAAACAAGATACCGCGATTTACCTTAAATTTGAAAACTTAGGGGGGAGGGGGGGGGGGGCGCCGGCTGCCCCCCCCCCCCCCTTCTCTAAATCCGCCACTGACAACAAAGTTTGAAAACTGCACTATATTCCCTCTTATATACATGTATAATCAATTGTCTATTTTGGATTGTGCATGTCATACCCGTATTTTCACCCCCAAAATGTATGTTATCGATTATTAATCTTGCTTGTATATAATTATCTATAAATATTGAATTGTGCATGCAATTTATCCAAATACATGCACTGTGTACATGCATTTGCATTATCAAAAACTGCAAAAAAATCTTGAGCGGTCAAGCATTGAATAAGGGGAAAATATTCGACTTTAATATTTCCCGATTCAACTTGAGACATCCTTATTGGCACGGGTTTTCAGGACCTGTATAATCTGTATAATGGGATCACAACTGTCGAGGTAAAATGGAGTTTATGATTTTGTTTCGTAGATTTATCAGCAGAACGAGCATCTAACATTTTAAAAGTACACATACATGTAAATAGCTGTCCGCATTTATGCGTTTTCTAGGTAAGCATGCTATGTGCATTACTTATGTGTATGTACTGTATTTTGCAAGAATTGAATGTGTTGTATGTATACGATGCTCTTTGTGTATTTCATTCTATCAGTATGCAAGTGGCAAATAATTTCTTTGCGTTTATTTCATGCTATTTAATTGATACAGTCGCTAATTTCATTTTGTCGTCTTTTCGCCTCGAAATAACGAAAAGACGACAAATTTTTAAAAAGGCACAGGCAAGACAATGTTATAATTCTGAAAACACAACGTTTGAATTTAAGCGCGCCATTTTGCATCTCTTTCGATCTCGATCACTTGAAAGTTTATCATAACATAATTATGTTTGCACATAACATAATGATGTAACCACATAACATAATGATGTAACCACATAACGTAATGATGTAACCACATAACACAATGATGTAACCACATAATATAAAGATGTATCGACATAACGTAAGGCTGATTTACACTATAAGGCAGAAACGACGTTCCATAGATCACGGTCCCCGCATGTGGCATTGTACACGGTGACATATGTATATTCGAATCTTGTAAACAACCATCGTCATTGAAATTGTCGTTCGTTTAACACATAAACAGTCTGATTAAACCCAGCAATCAGAATGATACATAAAAGGCTACAAATGATCTCTTTGATTGAAATGGTACACACACTCCCAGAAATGAGGCACTTTGGTGATCATATTTATCGCAAAAGTAACGTTCCATGTGAATAATTAAGAAAGAGTTCCTAATGTTTGTTTTATTAAATTATTTTTAAAAATAGAGTATCTTCACATACCTATTTGTATATCGCTAATTTAAAAAAGAAACTATAGAAACTCTTCAACTTCAGGAGATAAAATATTGTGCCATGGAAGTCATCATTTGAACGGAAAATTTAGGGATAGTTTTTATCATAGAATTTATTTGCCTAGACGGTAAGTAATTGGGAAAATTCTTGGTACAAGCTGTGAAAATACGAAGTTTAGCATTGTAAGTCAATAATGTAATTATAGTATTTTTCTAATAACATGTTCACCTCATAATGTGATTTAGATTACATGTATTTTATTTTATATTTGTAATTTCTTTTCCCCCTATCTTCTCCTGCCCACTCACCTGTTGTTTATCATATACAATTAGATATACTGTGTATATACATGTACATGTACTAGATGTATTCCGATGAGTTGTATAACTCAAGGACAATAAAGAATTGAATTGAAAGTAATGCAGCATTAACAGTGAGTTGTTTTAATATAGTCAGATAACTTATCTGAAACGAGCGGCACTGTCACCTAGGTGCACATTAATTGCTAGAACCGACCGAAGCTAAATAATGAACTATGAAAGACTGCTCCGACATTCGATGAAATATTCAGCCAATCTGAAACTCAGTCGAGATTAGACTACTAGTAGCTAGACTGGTTAGAAATATTCCTGAAATCCCGTCAACCCTCTCTGACGATTCACCTATACCCAGGTCCATCCCGCTGGAGCCATAGTATATATAGGACCACGCGTCGGATGAACTCCCAAATGCACAAGTCATGGGAAAGAGAATGTGCCGGTGTAACATTAAATAGTGACCCCCATTGAAAACGACCCATGGGGTCATTTTTAAATCAAAAACAGTCGTTTAAAGGTGATCAACGTTAACTTTTGATCAGTAATGGGGTAATTTTTAACGGCCACTTAAATGTTGCACACATAATGTAAAGAAACATTCTGTATATTTGGAGTCATCTTTTAATTTTGAAATATGACTCCACCAATTGAGCAGCTAACGCGGTTAGTAAACATTCCTACACACCTAATACGCCCCACAATAGTACATGCACGAGAGACGAACCTTTGCCCGATTCAACTTTTGTTCGATTCCGATGGGCTTACATAATCACTTTTATCCTCAACCCCATTCAACAATGGTTTTGTTACGTAAAACCCTAACTCTTAGAGATCCCATACAGTCGATGAACCCATTTAGAAATTCATATCTTTGACCTCTCCTGTTTCCACGTAATATTTTCAATATGTCTGTGCCGTCGAGATCAAAGGTACACCAACTACTTCCTGAATATCCCTATCCAACTATCTACTTAAATAGCATTTAAATTTCTACTTATACCTCAACCAAATACTGGAATTGTTCCGTTCTTGAGACGCCGATACGACAATATGAAGGTTCGAAAATTCCTTCATATTCTATACTGTACTCATACTCGAGGGAACTGGTTTTTAAAGTTTTAAACATAATTCACCTGGCTGATTTTTATATTCATGAGTGCAAAACATATTATCAAATCATGCAAAAACAAAACTACGAAACTGCATAACGTAATATTTAAAATTCAAATCAAATTCTAAAGACAGGGGGTCAAATGTACCCACACAACAACACATCGACTGAATCATAAGGTTCAAGCGTGAATTAAGAAAAAATATATTGACGCAAATCAGTGACGAAGTAAAAAAAAAAAAAAAAACCAGTTTACCATCAAAGGGACGTGGGTATCGTCCCTGTTTCTTCTGATTTTAACAATTAAACGATTTTTTTTAAGGTAACTCCATACTCGCAGTTTTATCTGATACAAGTTTAAATTGTGTATTCATTTCCATTCATTAGAGTTAAAACTAACAAATTATCAAATAAAATACATAGGTCATCACACTTTTTAAGATGTGAGACGTACATAATCAGAATCATATATCACCGTCAGAAAATTGCAATTTTCATTAAACAGCGTTATCAAAATCTCATAAAAACTGGTTATGACGATATAGTAGTATTCATAACAATTTCATGAAACTGTATCTTCACAAAAATATACAAAATGTATGTAAAAAATAAAATAAATCATTGCATAATAGACTTGATAAAGAAATCAATAGAAACAGAGTCCTTGGATTCAATATTTTGAAACGTATCATTGATTATTCATCTATAACTTAGACTTTTGAAATATTTTTTTTAACAAGATTTTTTACAATAACTATAGGAAAAGACTCCAACAAAATTTATGTTCCTATCATGCATAAATCTAAATAAATCATTGATTTTGCAAAATCTGATGACATCACAGGAGGGTGGAATTACTTTAAAACTCAGTAAGTCGGAACGACATTATGTATTTTTCTCATCTTGGTGGTAGTTAAATCAACATCTTATTGCCAAATATCAAGCCAATAAAATGATTAGCTTCCTGGTTATTACACATTTTTAATAATGATATTTGTTGCAAGGCCAAAAAATATATATGTGTATGTTTGTGGTAACCTACCGAAAAAAAATAGGGCCGGTACTCAGTAGGTCGGATGATTTTATTTATTTATTTATTTATTTGTTGGTTATTTAGTGTACTTTTTAAATATCTTGGCAGTTTTAAACAACCTCATTCACTTAGGGTCAGTGTTATCTCGTGCAATTTCCCCACAACTTTACATTCATTGTTCTTTACTTGGTTGGTTACGTTTAACGTCTCATCCGAGAATTTTTCACTCATATAGAGACGTCACCACTGCCGGTGAAGGGCTGCACAATGTTAGGCCTATGCTCGGCGCTTATGGCCTTTGCGCAGGGAGGTGTCTTTATCATGCCACACCTGCTGTGACACGGGACCTCAGTTTTTGCGGTCTCATCTGAAGAATCGTCCTATTTACGTGTAGTCTCCTCTTACGACAAGCAAGGGGTACTGAGGACCGGATGCCCACGGGTTCGTTATATTGAAGTCATGATACTGGTTGAAAATATCTATAAATGCCGCGGAATTTTGGAATGGTGCAATAACACTTGTCGGGCACATTCATTGAAGGTCAGAGATAAAACACTCGCCGTTTTCACTGGACCCCCAATGGCGGAAGTCGCCATTTTGATAGAAGTGGAATAACAAAATTATATGTTTTCCGATAAAAATATTTATAGTCTTGTGCAACCACACGCTCTGCTTTTTCCGTAAATATCCGAAGAGCAGAGAGTCTAGTAAAGATACGCGATAACGTTTGTAACGTCAGAACGAGGCTTACCAAAATTTCGGTATTTGACTTGATTGGTTGATTCAATACACCTTCAAAAGAAAGACTACCCAAGAAATTTGTAATAGATTGAATTTGCCGTTTAAGCTTAAGGATTTACAATTAGAGTGTTTATAAAACTTTTGTAAAAGGAAAGGATTTATTTGCTGTTCTACCGACGGGAAATGGTAAAACCGTTTTATGAAAATTACTTTAGGAGGCAAAAGTGAAAGTACAATTTCCAGCTGACAAAGAGCTTTTTTTTTTATTATTGTACATGTAGTAATGATTTTCCCATTAGTATCACTAATGAAGGATCAACTAATTAGCATCAAATTTCGGAATTGACTGTTTATGTCAGAGAGAATCCAACGGAAACTAAATTAGCGCTCCCTAGCGGTAACAGTAATTATCGCGTGTCTTTACCAGACTCTGCTCGTCGGAGATAGCCAAGTGTCTGGTTGAACGAGACTAAAATATTTAAGGTCGGGGCAAAAATATAGGGTCGATCAGGTGACCGTAAACACATTTTTTCCCCCTAAGTCATCGAAAATATGTCAATGTTATGCTCAAAATAAATAATTTTTAACGATATCTTCTCATATGATCAACCAAACGACTTAATAAAATCGCTTTTGTTTTTCAAAACCACCGTATACAACGTCACATTCGAGGCGTCGTCCCTGTGGAGCACGAGGGTTCAGCTCCAAAGCGGAGAAAATGCAGTATCACCGAGTATGAGATCGATTTTTTCATAAAATACACCATATTTCTGCAAACATCATATTGCATAGATTGTGCTAGATATAGGTGGCAGGGGACAGTTTCTTTGGTTCTGAAACATGTTGGTAGGGGGTATACATCGAAGTCAGATTATGACAGACTAATGAAAAATCATATTTCCCTTTTATGTCCATGCTTGTATTTCATATTGGTGTAGATAATAAATTATGACCCTAAATTACATGTAATCTATAAATACTGGTGCTGGTACACAAAACATGCTCTGAGCAGGTTCCCCTTTTTTGCTTTCTTTCATTTGGGCTAATCCGCAACCCCCCACCCACACACACACCACCACCACCACAGTACCATACATGGGGATTTAGATACTGTGCACAATCAAGAACCCTATCTGCCCGTCTAAAAAAGCTACCTCTCATATGGGGCCATCCACCTTTCCTCTCAGCTACAGACCTTTAGCTGGACCATGCATGTTTTCACCGGAATTTCTTCAGCAACTGACCACGTGTCTTAGTTTCGTATTTGCACCCATCTATATCCTAGGAATCCAGGGCTGCGTTCAAGATCGTAGCGGCTAGCCTAGCTGCTAGCCTAGATATCTAGGTCTATTGAACGCACTGTATGAATTAACGCATGTTATTCCTACGTAGGGCTAGCCTAGCACATCGTTCAAGATCATAGCACTACCGAGCCCTACGTAGCCGCTACGATCTTGAACGCATCAACATTTTTATTAAGCACTCAGCTACATTTGACATGCATCCTAAAATTATTGTATACATTTTTACACATGTAATATCACTTCAAATATGGGGTATTTCCATTTTATTTTTAAAGTTGAAACTGTCCCCTGCTACCTATATTTTGATCATTCCAAGTCGCCATTGCAAAAACCCGTGCTTACCTCAAACACTTCGTTCGCGTTTCACGAGTACATGTAGGTCTACAAAGTTGAAATTGATGATTTAAACCCATCTTTCTCGGTCATTTCATCTCTCTGCCTACTTCATTTGTTTGATAAAGAGTATGCATTTCTCACATTATCACCAGTGTGAGATCGACTTTATCCATGTGAGACAGCCATCTGAGATTTTTCTTTCTCATATTATCACCAGTGTGATATCGACTTTACCCATGTTAGACAGCCATGTGAGATTTTTCTTTATCATATACCCATCAATGTATCGTTCTTTGATACTGTGGATTTCACAGCGTGTGATCCGGTTTTCCGGATCACCACATTGTGGTTTTCTGATTCCGTATCAGTATCCTCTGAAACTGATGCCGTCACAATGACGTCACAATGCAACAACGCAACGTTATTTGTGGAAAATGTTGATCGCGTCACAAACGAACCTGCGTATACAAAACATGATTTCATGGTATGTCTGTGTTTTTGATCATTTGGATTACATTTATTATCTTATAAATGTGGATTTAAAATGCACAAGGGGGTATATAATAAATTTATCATTACTACAGTAACTTGATCCGAAGAGTTGGATCACGTCTCGTTGACAGGCGCGGATCATCAGATCAAACTCGACGCTTCGCGTCTCGTGTGATCTGATGATCCGCGCCTGTCAACTCGACGTGATCCGACTCTTCGGATCAAGTTACTGTAGTAATAATATATATTTATTATATACCCATCAATGTATCGTTCTTTGATACTGTGGATTTCACAGCGTGTGATCCGGTTTTCCGGATCACCACACTGTGGTTTTCTGATTCCGTATCAGTATCCTCTGAAACTGATGTCGTCACAATGACGTCACAATGCATCAACGCAACGTTTCTTGTGGAAAATATTGACCGCGTCACAAACGAAACTGCGTACACAAAACATAATTTCATGGTATGTCTGTGTTTTTAATAATTTGGATTACATTTATTATCTTATAAATGTGGATTTAAAATGCATAAGGGGTATATAATATATATTATTACTACAGTAACTTTGATCGGAAGAGTTGGATCACGTCTCGTTGACAGGCGCGTCTCTTGTGATCTGATGATCCTCGCCTGTCAACTCGACGTGATCCGACTCTTCGGATCAAGTTACTGTAGTAATAATATATATTGATCAGGTACATGGAGTAATCCGTAGTCAGACTAAGAACGGCCCAACAATACTTCGTTCTTAATGAGTTCCTCATTAATATTCATAACTAACCGAAAACGAGGCTATCGGGTTCATCGGGTGTTGTCAACATATACAATATGGCGGAAAATATGAAAGCGTCTAACAACTCGACCCGAGATTTGCAGCTTATTCCCGACGGTATAACATTCGGATTTGTAGAAGATTCCATCAAATCGACATCTTCAAGCCTGGGACAGAAAGAAATAAACAAAGGCTACAAGTATTTCAGTGAGAAATACATTTCTGATATAAAAGGTTGGTAGATCGATCGATCGATCCCTTAGTCACTAAGTTAGTGAGTCTTACTTTCACTAAAGTGTTTGGTAACGTACGCTTCGTAGCGACAATTATTTTGCATTTAAAAGTTTAGATCTTCAAGAACAAGTCACGTATAAATTTCTGCTTTGCCAAATTTCTCCTACACCCTAATTTATAACCAAATATTGCATATGTGATTATGCAAACAGCTTACCAGATTACATTAAAATGCCTCTGGAAAATCTTTTTCAAAAATCTTTTGCATTCCTATTTGTGCAAAGAAAATAATAATGAACTTTTCAATTTTAGAAACTGTCAATATATATAATACATAATGTACATTGTCAACTAAGAAACAATGCAACTAACTTGAAAGTAGATCTATATATCATCACAGTTTATCAGATACTCCAATGTGTACAAATTGTATTAATTCTGTTGAAAATGCCTACCATTACTTTTTTTTGTTTATCCAAATTATACACATTGCAGAAATGCATTGTTACAAGCCATACAAAATATTACAAATTGCTATTATCCAACAACCTACACTTGAACTGCTGTTATTATAGGGTAGTCCTAATGTTGTGAGTTAAATCATCCAAAATAGCTATTTACAATGACAAACTAATGCTCAATTTCATAAAGTATGTCAATTGCATAACCATCTTGAGAATGATTCATAATGAAAAAACATTCTGAATAAGTAATAAATCTGGAAAATAAAAAGCTAAAATATTGTGTCATTTGATTTATCAGTAGTATTTATATGACCTGTCATATACATTTTGTAATTGTATATAAGTAAGTCAGTACTATATTTTCTCAAACATTTCTCACATTAAACTTTTACATATCAAGAATAAAAGTATTAAATAATACACCTCATCAGAACTTTAGGCCAGTGAAAAAGATAATTGTTTCTTGTAACAAAAACAAAGAAAATAAATTATATAAAATTGTATTATATGTCTGTGCTGATACTCCATATGAATATTTTACTGTCAATTTCATGACTAACTTGGTAGACAACAAAAGGCTTAATGTATAGATTGACATTTTATAGAAATTACCCATCCTCATTTGTAGTCCTGTCCAAAGCATCTGTGTCAACCTCCATATTGTCCTCATTTTCAACATCATATGTTAGTTCCCTCCTTGCTCTTTTCTCTGGTAAAGGATGCTTGAATATATCCCGACTTGGAGTTGTTTCATCTGTCCAGTTGAAAATGGATGGAACACTGCCTGGTTTCAATGTTTTTCTTAATGGTGTCCATTTAAAATCTGTATTCTTGAAATGTCGTGAACACACTACTGTATGCTCAGTTATCTGCAATGATAAGTCATGCTGGGTTCCTCATGTCACTTATGCTATTTGACCTAGTACTGAAAAGATTGTTCTTTGATTGCCAAATGTGATTATTATTAGGCACGTAGCTGCCTATATTTAACGCAAGTACACAATTGTGTACACACCATCTGCTAGAGAGATATACAATTGAAATATCTGTACCTCAAAAATACATCAGTCATTCAGAAGTCCAGTTTGAATTTCAAATCATGTCGAATACCACTTTAATGTACATCATATATGTACATGTCGTAGACATATCTAGGCTATTCTTTGTTATCAATAATATTCATATAAGTAATTTAAGATAAATGCATAGCTTTATAAAGTTAATGTTTATATCAAATCAATTTTTTTAAATTTTATGCATTTGCAATTACAAATTCAATGTAAACTAGCTTAATTAAGCTATTTCCATTAAGCTTAATAAAGCTATAGGCCTATAACTAAAACTATTGAGATTGTCCTGGACCTGTAAAAACAGTTCTGTATCAAGTGAAGTATGTGGATTATCATATAGATCTCCGAAATTTGGAACCTCAACATTTACAGGAGCGACCATGACCATAAGTAATCAGTTATTGAGCAAGTTGATCTCAGTGAGTGAAGTGCAAAGTTCATTGAATTTTTTTCAATTTTATTTATTATAACATTTTGACTTTATCCTAAAACATATCAAAACATCAACAAAGTAATCAGGTTAATTTTCAAGGAAAGCGAGATTGAAATCCCCTCTTTTGCAGCCCCAAAAGGCAAAAAATGCCAAAATTGAGCAAATTAACACAGAAAAAAATAAAAATTTTATTGACACCAGAAATATTGTTTGTCATATATAGTTATGTAAATTAAACACAAACAGATAAAAAAAATCAACATTAATTAGAAATTCAAAATGCATCTAAGGAAAACATTGGGGTGATTCGACTTGGCAATTGGCCAAATCTACTCTAAATATGGCGTTTCTAAAATACTATCAGGCATACATTTTCTGACAACAACAAAATTCTGCTCATAAAATTTCTGATTTTATTTCATTTTTAGAATGAGTCAAGTAGTATCTAAAATATTGAATAGAAAAAATATACCAAATGAGGTTTAATCTGAAACTATGTCAGATTTTGTAACCCTGCCCCCTCCCTTCTAGAAATGAATTTTAAGAGATACAGTCAGTAGATATAAACTATTGACCTTAAATGATTAAGCATTCCCAAATTACCACATTGAGCATTCAAACTCACAATACTAGAAGTTTCTATGAGCCATTTAAGAATGATATATAGTGTGTGCTATTGCAGTTGACCTTTTCGCACTCACAATGATTGCCTAAATATTTAGTTATTTTTCATACAATTTCTTGTAATAACTGGACCAAATCTATTACCTATACATATTTTTTTTATAGAAATTTATATCACTATACAGTATAATACACCAAATATGTTTAAATAACCATTTCATATTTCAATAAATAATTAATATCAATGGAAAGAGACCCATGGACTGCCCATGGATCACTACATGTAAGTCCATCTGAGTCATCTTACCCTCACAGATAGGTGTGTCTTTCATAAGTTTAAGATTTCTAATTGTAGTTTCACAATGAACCAAAAACTCACTATTGGATAACTGAGAATGCATGTACATGTATATTGCATTAACTAACTTTAGTTTTCCCCAGGTGAAGGTCTATGTTCACTGTATGTATAAGGGGGGGGGGGGGGGGGGGGGGGGGGGGGGGGTTAGGGGGTGAATTAGTTCCATTATGAAACTTTTCTAAAAATTTGATATACATTAATGTATCAATGATGTATGTTTCAACTAAATTTTGAATTACAAGGAAAATTCAAACACATTGATAGAAGTTATAAAATTGATATTCTATCATGTGCACATTTTTTACTAATATATCTAAGAAAGAATAATCAACATTGAAATTTCCTTTACATCTATGTAATATTATTGTCTTTCAAAGGCATGTACATGTAATACAGAGTACATGTACTTGTTTTCCCTTAAATTCACAATTTAGTTTAAAGTATGTTGTACAACATCCACTGCTCTGAGCTCATATAAGTGAATTAATGTTTTTCATCCAAGTCCAAAATTTTGCAGTAGTTCTTTAATCTTCGGAACTTGATCAAACATTTTTAAATTTGTGGAGTTGTGGGGGTCCAGGGGATATGCCATCATCACTGTAAATGGAGTACCTGTTCAAAATATAGATAAATATATTTAAATATAGCAAAAAAGATGAATATCTGATATACTCAGAATTGTCTTTACAAATGTTTATCAAAAGAAAATATAGTACCTCTCTTGCTGTTATACTTGTTGACTCGAAATCCACTTCAACCTGCACTGGTCCTATCTAACCTCCCTTGGTCCTCAGGCTGATGCCCAGAAAAAAGATCATCATAATTGATATTTGCACAGTTAGGTCTATTATACCATTGAGTAATTAGACTGCGTCAGACAATGTGAATTTTAAAATTGTGTCTCAACACATATTCAGTGAAAATTTAAATACATACTGATGTTTCAAAATTATAAATTGCAATATGAGATGACATGTATATATGTTTTCATAAACTGCTATAGACTTATCATATCTGTTTTATTTACAAAATGTGGGTCAAGAGAAGGGCATACGTGTAGACTAGTATACATATCTTACTTATACATACAGTGCATACATTTGCCTATGAGAGGGCATATGCAGACTTGTGATTAATTTACATTATTTTTAAAAAGGTTTTGCCAACCTACATGTTTGTGTGAAACACGAAACCTCAGGTTTGATATATTTCTTAGGTCACTGAAATTTCAAAGTAATAGTATATGTATACTATAGTATAGGGAATTATAATTCAACACATGCCCCCCCCCCCCTCCACTTTCTATCCGGTTCCCTCATACCCCTAGATAGTAGGTCTATACAGATATTTGTTTTTCATTACTTTTATACATGAAGTTCAAGGTATGTTATTTTTGTAACAGTTATTTTCATAACAATATTTTCTTAAAGCTGTATGGTCCGAATTACAATATTTTTTCCATCTCGTAAAAACGCTATTAAATCATCGGACGTATGTAGTTATGAGGCTGTACGACATGCCATAAATTATTTCACCTGTTTTAACCCAAATTATTTGATTTTAAATCAATGTTTACAAATAACCGCAGGGCCGTAAATTAACCTTCAATTTGGAGGAGGCAGGAAATTAGGCGGAGGCCCCCAGACGCTGAGCACATTTTGTGCACACTGAACACGTTTCGTGCAAAATCCTTGATTCTAGGGCCTTCTAAGATGTTACTTGACTAACTCATTCTAAAAGAAAGATTTGGAATGCTTTTTAAGGGAGGTATCATGTTCTTAGTTATTGGAAACAACATAAATTCTAATGAACTTTAAATTTTAATTTTTTTTTGGCTCAAAAGTTGGAGGAGGCAGCTGCCTCCTCCGCCTCCATGTAATTTACGGCCCTGAACCGCGTCACTCTGTCATTTCAAGTGACAGTCACGTGACCAGTTCAAACTTTCAAATCATTGGTGGTCTTATCTGTGTAAAGTTGTGTATTTTGTTATAACAGTAACGTACCATAAGTTTAATAGAAATAAAAATATCAAATACCTCTTAGTAATTCGTTGTTTTACGCTCTTACAGTCTTAAAACTAGACAGTTGCGTATGAGTTAATACATCATGTTGGGATTCTCCTGACGCGCGTGGGTCTATTCATAGACGTCTATTATGGGATGATTTATATATATGTAGCCACTATATTATATTCGCACTGTTTTCTTTTACATACAGATGTTTTCAAGCATGTAATTAAGGGAAAGTTAATAACTTTATAAAGTAATTAATTTGCTTTAAAGTAATTGTGTACAAAAATAATACATGAACATCGGGTCATACAGCTTTAATAAAAGAGTTGTGAAAGCCCATGTTTTACAAATGTGGTATACATTTACATGATATCCGTTCGTTTACAATCACAGGCACAGGTGGAAGTTATATTTTAAGCACACATGGAATACATTGTACATATATACATACAAAATAATACATCTACTGTATGTCTTGTGTTTAAACGTACAGATGTTATTATAAATCGCGTCATGAAATAGCAGAGGAAATGTGAGTTGAACTTTTGAATACAAATTTATGGCATTTTTTCACTCACCAAACAAAACTATTACTATGATTTCGTTGTCCAAGTTGAATGCATCCACCAACTTCCTCTTCTTGCAAGAAACTTTGTTTAGCCTCTCAATGACTGTATTAACAGTATTTAATCTCGCAGCATGCTGCACTCGGACATTACGATGCATATGTATCAACCAACAACTTTGTTTACGTAGCGCATCTATGTACATAAATTGGTGGTTGGTTTAACATTTCGATTAGCAAAAAGTTTCATACAGATGAAACATTTGATCTACCATTATTACAGATATTGACGTATACTTATGTGGTATCACCGTATGTGCATATTTTCTCTAGGCGAGTCAGTCACAGCAACAAAACACTTTCGGAACCCCTTTTTGTTTTTCCACTATTCTATGACGGAGTAAGGAATTCCGGAAAATGAATTCACGTGAAAATACACAATTTTTACTGATCACGTGGTTGCTATCCGTCGCTACCTTAACATTTTATCCGCCTCTTCATTTAACGCGGGAAATATAACGCGTTCGATGTAAACAGTTACATTGTGACGTCATATTAGCTGCAATGTTTTTTCTTCTTCTCTCAAACCAAGCAAAAACAAAACGTTTGAAGCTATGAGAAAGCTTGTCTGGAATTTAAAAAGGTTTATGGCACTTTCTAAACAATCTAATTATTTTAATTACGGGTTTGTCAATTAAGTATACCGCAGTGACGACGACATTTTTCCAGAAGCATTATCCTTTCAGCAGATTTGGCCCCCTCCAGTTGATCACATTAATATGATTACGGTGTGACCGTTGGGGCGAGCGCAGCATATCTGAATACATTTTCAAAAAATCTATGTTGAAAACAAGGAAAACTGATCTGGTTCACTGTCAATACGTAGGATTACTGTCTTGCTCTTCTCGCCAATGTAGGAACCAGTTTAGCGGGCAATGCAACGAGCGTGTTGTGACGTAGCCTGGTAGTTGTGACGTGACTGTTTACATTTCTTTAGACAATATTTTAAAAAGAAAAAGAAAGGGGGAAGAATATGATTGTCATCCTTTCCTTTCAAATAAGAAAGGTTTGTAATACTTCAAAGATTTTTTATTATTATTATTTTACGAATCGAACCATCCGCCATTTTGTACGAGGGACTTCTGGGATTGGCGTAAAAAAAAATTCTTGTTAGAGGTTGAGATTTAGCTCGGATTATTTCCCGCGCTCTAGTCATTAGAGCTCGCAGTACGAGCCAGCGCTTCGCTATTAATTTTATAGCTTATCATTCCGAGACTGGTCTCGCTTTTTCTACTGCTAAATGCTATCTATCGGGGCTCAGTTTTGTCATCAATTTATATGGCTGGCAGAATCCAGTTGATTCATTTATTATTAGGAAGTTAATGGCTGGGTACAAGAAAACTAATTTGTCTCGGGATATGAGAAAACCCATAACATTGCCTTTGTTGAAAAAAAATTGTCGATGGTTTGCCACATCTGTGTTTTTCCAATTTTGAAGCAACCATATTCCAGTCTGCCTTTACATTAGCTTTCTTTGCATTGCTTAGGGTGAGTGAAGTAGTGGCATTAGGTATTGAGCACGTTACTGTCTCTACTGAGGCCATTTCAGTTTTTATTAAAACATCCGAAACTGACCAAACTGGTTCAGGAGCATTTGTGCAGGTTCAAAAATCCAATGATACAATATTATTGTTTCAATCTTTGCAGAATTTTCTGCATTAAGCAGCCACATAAGGAGGGTGTCTTACTTTTCACATTTGAACTCCAAACCTTTGACTTAATACCAGTTTTCATCCATGTTGATCAAAGCTTTGCAGTTCTTGAATATTCAACTTCTGAATATAAAACTCACTCTTTTGGGGGGGGGGGGGGTGTTATTAAACAAATGGGAAGGTGGCAGTCAGCAGCGTACATAAGACCATTGGCACAATGAGTTTTTATTGAGTTACTGTCTGAATATGGACTTCTGTTAAAATTAAGACCAATTTTAACATTTTGAGTTTATACTTATCAATTTCAATTTTATGTTTAGATTCCATTTGGATACTAGGTTAATCAATTATTCACTGGGCGCATGTATATGCACGGAATGCTAATCGAGATCAACTTGGTCGAGAATCATCCACCATCTTATGGCATGGAATTCGTGGTATGGTTTGGGAGCAGTTATATCGCACAATCGAGTTTTTGTTGGCTCGTAATGAGGTACCAAAGATTATCATTATTCATTGTGGGGGCAACAATATTGGTCAGGCACACAATAAGCTAAGAGGCCTTCAAAAATATTTTAAGTCAACTTTGGCTAATATTGCTAACTTACTCCCCAAAACTTTTATTATTTGGTCTCACATTTTGCCTCGAAATAATTGGGTTAACTGCCTTGCGAACTCGGAAGGTCAGAAGTGTAGACGTAGGATTAATGGTGCATGTGCAACATTTGTCATCAATACGTTTCGGGGACGAGGTGCATCAATCAGACATCCAGATATAAAGGTTCTACACAAGGCATTGTTTAGAAAAGATGGAGTACATTTGTCCGATTTGGGCAATTTTTATCAATACTTTAAGGAATGCCCTGGATAATTTCATCCGTTGTAGTTTTGTTTCACCAACATTTCCTTAATGCTTGTCATGAGCCAATGTTGTGTTTGTGTGTGCAATTTGCATTTCATGTAATACACGTATACAGTTTCATAGGGCGCGATTTGCTCCTATTAGTAACTTAGTTATGGGGTGCAATTGGTACCTGATTTCGGCACAATTGGTGCTTTTTGATATGCAATTTGCATTTTCTCTATTAATAGCCTGTTTCATAGGGCGCGATTTGCGTCTTTTCTGCAATTTTGATAGTCGTGCGGTACAATTTGTACCTAATTTCGGCACAATTGGTGTGCCTTAGATTGTTTTTTTGGGCAGCAAAATTGCCGCCTCAATTTTTGTGGCGGATGGGTCGTGTGACTCTGTCCCATGACCCATTTGGCATAATTTTGCATAGAATGCTGTCTCCGGGGGGTACTGTTTTTTCCAGGCTCCCTTGGATCAAGATGGTATTTCTGTTGCTTAATATCTATATTCATTTATCTTATGCTGCCATATTATCATCATCAGCGCATACATTGTATTATATTTGTACTTTCTCCAATGTATCATTAAATGGCCATGACAAGCACGTCAAATGGAGTTTGTGTTTGACTGGATGGTATTTAGAAACAAAATTTCCCCTTTTTAGAGGGTTTTCTGGTCAAGTTTGTGTCTGTTGTCCATGTCAAGGCAGTAACGAAATGATGGGGTTTATCTAATATGGATAAACCGTGTTATTTCGTGCAGCTTTATCTTGATTAAATTTCAAATCCATCGGGTTCGTCGTATGAAATTCCTATTTTCATTTCTGTGCGCATGCCATAGATTACTCCTTTTCATTTCGAACAGAGCAGACGCTAAAACTTTTTAATCCCACCCTCCCTCTTCCCCTCAATTTTCATGTCCCTTAGCATCTCTGTCAATTTGTTCTTCGGTTGTCGTTTCCGGTTTGTTAATTTCTCGTTTCAGTGTCATGGCGTGGATCAATACAGGCTGAGGTTCATTGACTGTGGATGTGTATTGCAGACTTCCAAAGTTCCTGTCCGGAGTGATTGTTGACTGTTAGGCATAATTTTGCATAGAATTCTGTCTCCGGGGGGTACTCATAGGCGCCTGGGTCAAGGATATTGCACTATAACGTGTATGTAAACAATGGAGGAAATTCGAACCACGAATAAAATATTTCTCTCTAATCTATTGTGTCTCTTTATACATTTTTTCATGTTCCGGGAAGCTTAAATACACGTGCCATTATCACAGAACACTAATTTATCCACGTTTTGAAAAATGTCTTATCCCACTGATTCATAATATCACAGGAGTCGGCAATTTTATCAATAAAGTAGAAATATATTATGAGAAATGGGCATAAATACTACCACTGAGCGTAGCGAGCGAAGCGACAGGAATGCAACGCGATTTCGGCAAAATCTGCTCCGGTGCTATGTTGCGTGAAAAAGACAGCAGTACCCGGTTATAAATAACATCAGTCGATGTGTCCCACCTGATTTCTGGATCGGTCACCCTTTTAATTGCCGTCAATTACTCTAAAATCCAAAATAAACATACTTTCGAAAAAATTCACTCGCCATAAGTTTTGTGTGACGTCATGCCATTTGCTGCTGAACTATCGCAGTGAAATCAAAGTTGACACTGAGAAATTCCGGATAATCACGGCATGTGATGGCCTAGATATTGTTGTAATTTTACATCACACATAACAAAAGTTTTTAATAGATAGAAATCTTTATTGATTGCAAAATTCTTGGTAGTACAGTTTATCAACTTTCTTTTTCCCATATATCACCCGAGTCACTCAGATGTCAACGTCCCCTGCTTTTTTTTTTTCAGTTTGAGGTGGGTGAGGGATGCGGTCTTTTTATGCCTCTTGTGCTGTTTTTTTTTTTTTTCATTCAAGGACGTAGTGCAGTGAGACTAATTCTTTATCGCGCCAACCCATAGAAATTTACTAAATATTAATAACAAAAGATAGTAATATTTATATACAAGATATTTCCAGTAATTATTTTCTATGAGGTTACAGCAGAACACCGTGGCATGAAGAAATACTATTATTAATTTGCTGAAATTATTTTGAACCTCACTTAGCATTCAAAAAATCATCGATGCTCCTTTTGCTATTGAATTTTCCAGTGGCACAGTCAATGACAGACCTTTTAAAAATCATGATTGGGGGTGGGGGGGGGGGGGGGCAAATCCATATTCAAGGATTTATAAATCAGCTTGATTTGGGACATATGGACCTTGATACATTGAGAAAACATTCCTACAGTGTTAGCAGCCCTAGCTGACTCCATCCCATAGAACCATGAGTTCACTCAGAACCCTTGATATTTGTGAGGATGAGAAGAAAATTCAGCATGATACTTTAATAGTGCTTTTAGGCCTTATTGAAAGATGAGCTAGCTAGGTTTAAACGGCTTAAATTGAAGAATGTTATTTAATGAGAAAATAAGCGTTGTAAATTATACTACCCTAAAATGAAGGAAAGAGGGGGGGGGGGGTAGGGAATGCACAAACTGCAACTGTACATCTGTTGTTTGAAATTGGAATAGATCTAGATATATTTGAGAATTCATGTACTGTACTCAATAAGTCTTTTTTTTTTGTTTTTTTCCTGATGGGTTTGAAAACTTTATTGTGTCTCCACCCCCAACATGATGATGGGCTCCATTCGAAGTGTGATATCAAACACAATATATATAAGTTGTTGGGCATCTTTCTTCAAATTTGAAGCACATTATTGATTTCTTGAAAAAATTACCTCCCTTTATTTTCAAACGCATATTACTTTAAACGTAAACTTAACACTCAATTAAAATTTAATTACCAGTTAAATATTGTCTCTAAAAAAAATAACAAACACAAAAGCTAGTCATAAAAAAGACGTTTTATTTCTTTTTAAATATTTTTCTTGCAAACATGATAAAATTCAACCGCGATAGTTCAGCAGCAATTGACGTGACGTCACACAAAACTTATGGCGAGTGAATTTTTTCGAAAGTATGTTTATTTTGAATTTTAGAGTAATTGACGGCAATTAAAAGGGTGACCGATCCAGAAATCAGGTGGGGCACATCGACTGATGTTATTTATAACCGGGTACTGCTGTCTTTTTCACGCAACATAGCACCGGAGCAGATTTTGCCGAAATCGCGTTGCATTCCTGTCGCTTCGCTCGCGAAGCTCAGTGGTAGTATTTATGCCCATTTCTCATATATTTCTACTTTATTGATAAAATTGCCGACTCCTGTGATAATATATAACAAGGCTTGCAACTCAATCTACCCCTTTCCGTACCCCATGAGAGATATTTGTCGATTAAAAGTTATTTACACTGCTTACCAGCTAGTTTCAGGGCCCCATTCACTCCCAGTAATTCTTCTTTAATAATTAAAATCCTCTAATAACAGCTGTCTATCCGTTGTATATTTTTAATATTTTTTGTCTGTCCAGAGTCTCTAATCACGGAAGTGCGTAAACAGTACAAAACTCGAAACGGAATTAATCTCGAGTTCCGAAAGATGATATGGCTATGTAAACCCCAGAGGATATCGAGAGTATTGGTGCTATTTGTTTATTATGTAATGCAAATCATATTGGGTGACTTGAGTGTCCCCCCCCCCCCCCCCGCCCCCCTCTTCAACAATAGTAGTGAATTTAATGAGAGGGATGTATGCTTTAATGTTCTGAAATAGTTTTTATATTTGAGGCAATATAGGACCCCCCCCCCCCCCCCTAGAAATCAAGAACTTTATTGCTGTTATTTTGTTGTTTTTGTATGTCAAGAAACCCCCTCAGCTTTGACAATTGTGGTATGTGACAGACAAATTACAAATTCTGTTCTCACTTCTTCATTAATATTATCTTTCAGTAATGTATCCTCGATTTTCCAAGGGGGGGGGGGGGGGGGGGCAAGCCAGAACATTGGTTGGTTTTTCTGTTTTACATCCCGTCGAGAATGTTATACTCACATTGAGACAGTTGTAGGTGAGTTAAACTGAAAAACCCGTGATTCTCACTTCTAAATGCCAAGTGTTTGGCAAAGGTGTAAACACAACCTATGTTTACGTCATAAGTTTGACGCGGCCATGAAGGTGAAACGATCGGAGCTCGAACTCACAACCTCCCGGTTACAAAGCGAAAGCTCAACCACTGAACTCTCGCGACTGGTAGCAGCAGGAAAAAAAAATTCTTGACAAGCAAAGACAATAACAAGAGAAGAAGAAAAAATAAATAAAGAAAAAAAATACATCAACAAAATTCCAAATTTGTGCGGGGGAAGAGATGTCTTATAATGCCTCAAATAAAAAAGAAATTCTCCAATTTTTAATTTCTTATACTCCGTGGGGAGGGGGGGGGGGGGTGAGTAGAGGATTTTACTACTATTCAGGACTTGATTCTTCTTTCTCTACTATTGTGAAAAATAGGATGGGGGGGGGGGGCTCACACAATATATTTGATTGAATTACAAACCACAAATAATGCTCATTATAAAAAGGGGGAGGCAACCCCCCCCCTCTTCCCGATTCAACGTGCCTGGTTTTTTTAAATCAACTCACCTAAACAACAATTGAAGGGAGGGAACGTATAAGACAGGTAGTGAAACTAATCTAAGCTGAAAGAAAAAGATCCTAGTGGGGGAAAAGTGGTAGGAACCGGTCTGTTGTCCATGTCAAGGCAGTAACGAAATAACCACCCCAAAGATGATTTGGCTATACTGCATAAAGTGTAAGACGAGTTCTGGGAACCAGCAGGCATGCTATCGAAGGTTTCCTAGGAATAGTCCTAGGACATGACTTAAGATGTGTCTCAGGATGGTCCTAAGACATATCTTAAGATGGACATAGACGTTCTCTTAGGACTATCCTAACTAGGATAGACACTTAAATTCTTAAGAATTGTAACACTACAGACCAATGGATGATGATATCAGTGGCTTAAAACTTAGGCCCGAGGGGGAAAAAACCCTACTTATTGATTACACCACTGCAAGACTCTAAAAAATATGCATAATTTCAAAAAATATCCCATCACTTTTTTTATTGTTATAGATATACATGCATAGAAAACAAGGGAGATAATTCAACTTTATAGAATTTTCCGTTTACATATATGTGTTCATTGGGTGAGTGGGGATTTGGTTTTAATATGAGTACAATCTATTGCTCCAACAATGTTTGGAAAATAAAAAATTTCATTAAAAAAAACCTAAATTTTATTTGACTCAATTGTGTAACATCAAATGGCATACGTATGTATTGTTTGGAAATTCCGACTAAGCATGCAATTTGCAATATCATTTCCTGTGCTTTGTCTTGAAATATTGTGAATGTCTGCGACGATCTCTTGAAAACTCCCACTGACATAAAAGTATGGAATCCGGATAGGGCCACGTAGTTCACTATCGCACCATCGAGGTTTGGGGCGATGGCGATGGTGCGATGACGATGGTAAGATGGCGCGATAATGCGATAGCGATGGAGCGATACTACGATGGCGACGATGCGATACCGATGGCATAATGGTAACGCGTCATCGCACTATCGCATCATCATTATCGCGCCATCTTACCATCGTCATCGCGTCATCACCATCGCATTATCGCGCCATCGCATCATCGACCCAAACCTCGATGGTGCGATAGTGAACTACGTGGCCCTATCCTATGGAATCTGGATAGGGCCACGTAGTTCACTATCGCACCATCGAGGTTTGGGTCGATGGTGCGATAATGCGATGACGATAGCGCGATAGCGCGATGACGATGGTAAGATGGCGCGAGATTGCGATAACGATTATGCGATGGAGCGATACTACGATGACGCGATGGTACGATGGCGATGATGCGATAACGCGATACCGATGGCACAATAACGGTATCGTATGGAATCCGGATAGGGCCACGTAGTTCACTATCGCACCATCGAGGTTTGGGTCGATGGTGCGATGGCGCGATAGTGCGATGACGATGATGCGATGACGATGATGCGATAGCGCGATGACGATGGCGCGATAATGATGGTGCGATGGAGCGATACTACGATGACGCGATGGTACGATGACGATGATGCGATAACGCGATACCGATGGCGCGATGGCACGATGACGGTATCGCGTTATCGCATCATCGCCATCGTACCATCGCGTCATCGCTCCATTGCACTATCGCACCATCGTTATCGCATTATCGCGGCATCTTACCATCGTCATCGCACCATCGCGTCATCGTCATCGCATTATCGCGCCATCGCACCATCGACCCAAACCTCGATGATGCGATGGTGCGATAGTGAACTATGTGGCCCTATTCGGATTCCATAGATATCTGATGAGTAACGTTGTAAATGAGAAATAAGAACGTTATTAGACCTCAGGCTGTAAGTAGGGTGAATGCTCGACTCGGTGATTTCTGAGGGGCCAAGTATGGAATCCTATGGAATCCGGATAGGGCCATGTAGTTCACTATCGCACCATCGCACCATCGAGGTTTGGGTCGATGGTGCGATGACGGGATAATGCGATGACGATGGCGCGATAGTGCGATGACGATGACGCGATGGTGCGATAGCGCAATGACGATGGTAAGATGGCGCGATAATGCGATAACGATAGTGCGATGGAGCGATACTACGATGACGATGATGCGATACCGCGACGGCACGATGACGGTATCGCGTTATCGCATCATCGTCATCGTACCATCGCGTCATCATAGTATCGCTCCATCGCACTATCGTTATCGCATTATCGCGCCATCTTACCATCGTCATTGCGCTATCGCACCATCGCGTCATCGTCATCGCACTATCGCGCCATCGTCATCGCATTATCCCGTCATCGCACCATCGACCCAAACCTCGATGGTGCGATAGTGAACTACGTGGCCCTATCCGGATTCCATAGGATTCCATACTTGGCCCCTCAGAAATCACCGAGTCGAGCATTCACCCTACTTACAGCCTGAGGTCTAATAACGTTCTTATTTCTCATTTACAACGTTACTCATCAGATATCTATGGAATCCGAATAGGGCCACATAGTTCACTATCGCACCATCGCATCATCGAGGTTTGGGGCGATGGCGCGATAATGCGATGACGATGACGCGATGGTGCGATGACGATGGTAAGATGCCGCGATAATGCGATAACGATGGTGCGATAATGCAATGGAGCGATAGTGCGATGACGCGATGGTACGATGGCGATGATGCGATGACGCGATACCGTCATCGCGCCATCGGTATCGCGTTATCGCATCATCGTCATCGTACCATCGCGTCATCGTAGTATCGCTCCATCGCACTATCGCACCATCGTTATCGCATCATCGCGTCATCTTACCATCGTAATCGCGCTATCGTCATCGCGCCATCGTCATCGCATTATCGCGTCATCGCACCATCGACCCAAACCTCGATGGTGCGATGATGCGATAGTGAACTACGTGGCCCTATCCGGATTCCATAGATATCATGTTGGGGTGTGCAGAACTAATGTTTGTACATGCACAGTGCACATAAAGATTTAACGATTATCTCACATTGCAAACACTGTCAAAGGCAGTTGTTTGTCTGGGACATTCGAATGGGGGAAAGAATAATTGTTACCTGTATGGAATCCGGATAGAGCCACGTAGTTCACTATCGCACCATCGAACTATCGAGGTTTGGGTCGATGGTGCAATGGCGCGATAATGCGATGACGATGGCGCGATAATGCGATGACGATGGTGCGATGGAGCGATACTACGATGACGCGATGGTACGATGGCGATGATGCGATAACACGATACCGATGGCATAATGGTATCGCATCATCGTCATCGTACCATCGCAGTATCGCTCCATCGCACCATCGTTATCGCATTGTCGCGCCATCTTACCATCGTCATCGCGCTATCGCACCATCGCGTCATCGTCATCGCGCCATCGTCATCGCATTATCGCGTCATCGCACCATCGACCCAAACCTCAATGGTGCGATGGTGCGATAGTGAACTACGTGGCCCTATCCGGATTCCATACAATCCTTAATTTTAATGTATATTTCAATGTCTCAAATTGACGATAACATTTTATGGAATCCGGATAGGGCCACGTAGTTCACTATCGCACCATCGCATCATCGAGGTTTGGGTCGATGGTGCGATGGCGCGATAATGCGATGACGATGGTAAGATGGCGCGATAATGCGATAACGATGGTGCGATGGAGCGATACTGCGATGACGTGATGGTACGATGACGATGATGTGATACCATTATGCCATCGGTATCGCGTTATCGTATCATCACCATCGTACCATCGCGTCATCGTAGTATCGCTCCATCGCACCATCGTTATCGCATTATCGCGCCATCTTACCATCGTCATCGCGCTATCGCACCATCGCGTCATCGTCATCGCACTATCGCGCCATCGTCATCGCATTATCGCGCCATTGCACCATCGACCCAAACCTCGATAGTGCGATGGTGCGATAGTGAACTACGTGGCCCTATCCGGATTCCATAGGATTGAAATAATTCTGAATCTTAAAAAATTACAAATACCTACTTGATAGATAGATAGAGAGATAGATAGATTTATTTGTGTACATGTATGTGTAGGAACCTTTCATTATAAACATCTATAGACATAAACGTTTATTTTGAATTATCTGACAAAAGTTTGAAGGTTTTTGAGGTACTGCTTTCAATTCCTCTTCTAAAAGAATTAAGTTGATATCAAAGTAAACACCCGTCGAACATTCACGTGATGAAAAGGTTCTCGGATCGAAGGAGATGAATCTTCACCATGGAATTTTTATATTATTTTTATATCATTGATTGTTCATGTGCAAAGAAACATGAAAAGCACACTTTTACACACGAAGGGACGTGTTTCGTCAAACAGGAGCCCTGCGGGATACTTTTATCTCTGTTGTATATTTAGATAAGGAAATAAATCGTATTGTGGTGATTTCATACGGAAACTCATTTAGGACCCATGGACTTCAAAATAAAAAAAAAACCAACAAATTCACAGCTTCCGCACTCATTCATGTTTATGAGAGAATGCATGGATCGAAATAGATCGATTTCAATCATTATAATTTAACTCTCGAATCTACGGAAGCGCATCAATGCCACATAAACACTTTTTTATTGTATAAAATTTACACTTTAATAATCTGTAGAATCCACCATTTAAACTGAAAATCTGTAAACGTTACGCGTTAATCTGTAAACGTTACACGTTAATCTGTAAACGTTACACGTTAATCTGTAAATTTTACACATCAGTCTGAAACTTTATAATTTAATTTGTAAAATTTATACTTTAAATTCACGCTTTGATTTGTATAATCACATTTTATGGGGGTTTTTTTTCTTTCTTTCTTTTCTTTGTTTGTTTGTTTTTTTTTTTTTTTGTTTTTTTTTTTTTTTTTTTTGTGAAGAGTGAATAATATCAATTTTCAAAATTCTTTTACTGCTCCGAGTTATTTTATTTTACATATATTGAAGATCATTCATCCAAAATACACATTTCTACTGAACATGCAGTTCTAACGAGAGAGAAAAAATTTCAAACATTTTCACGTAAAGGTAGAAATACCTTAAAAGAATTATATTTCTTAGAATTTAGATGCATGTGGCTATAATGAAATGCATGGAGCGCAAAATTAAACAGGAGATGTTTGTAAAACACATATCCCCCCTCCCCCATGGTGCAAAATTGAAAAGGGTTATACACATGCATCAAAATGCATCATGTCACTCTGAACGAATTATGGGGGGAAATATTGTTATTGTTTCAATAAATTGTGCAAAGGGCAATCACTCACTAATGATTAAAGTGTAAAATTTAGATTTACATAAATAGAGATTGACGTGCAAAATTTTCGGATTAAAGTGTAAATATTTTACAGACAAAATTTACAGATACAGATAAAATTCTGTACTACCATGGATTTTACGGACTTTGGAATCGGCAAGTTAAATGTGTTTCAGCTTATTTACTTAATACTATGTTTTGAGAAAATACGAAATACGAGAACAGTTTTGCTTAGAAGCAATTGTGGAGTAACAGGTAATAAATCAATAACTATAGGTGTATATACTACATAAATTCATGTGTCTAGTACCGGTACACAGACCGACTGCCGTAACAAGTGGGGAATGTTTCTGTATATAAGTTATGACGTCTGTACATGTATACTAATAATAACATTATTATTAGTAGTAGTAGTAGTATTAGTATACAGAAGTCATAACTTATATACAGAAACAAGTGCCTGTGGCTGCTTAATAGAAAATGCCCCCCCCCTCCTGTAAATATGTCTCCCCTCTTCCGGGGGGGGGGGGGGCATATTGTTGTACTTTCTGTCCACCCGTCTGTCACAAAATTCTCTTCCTATAGGGTTTATCGGATATAGACTTGAAACTTTGTACAATGCTTCATTGCCATTTGTAGATGTGCATATTGTTGGGACGTGAAGATCCAATTATTTCCCCCCAAAATTAAAGTGGACCTAAGAGGGGTGGGGGTGTAAAATAGCTTGTGAACACTTCTCCTATATGGCTTATTTGATAGATTTGAAACTTTGTACAATGTTTCATTGCCATTTGTATATGTGCATTTTGTCGGGACAAGAAGATCCAAATATTTTCCTAAAACACTGTGTCATTTGAAAACAACCATTCCTGCGCAGGAAACAATCGTGCTTTTAACGCAGAGTACAATCAACCCAATGTTTAAGCATGTGGTAAGGGATCTCACCGAATGCTATATATCATTCAAACTAATTTCGGCTGAGATTCGGCTCGGCTCAATATTTGGACTGACGCTTTCACCGAATCTCGGAGCAGTCCTTCATAATTCATGTCTGGAAATTTGGTGATTGTTTTCATTTTGGGATGTTCATACCTAGACGGTAAGTAATACAAAATTAACAGTGATAGACAGTTAGTTTAACAGTCAAATCACTTATATGAAGCGAACAGCAGTGTCACATAAGTGCACATTAATTGCTAGAACCGACCGAAGCTGAAAGTAAATTTCCAGACATGAATTTAGATATATGCCAAGGTGACTGAGGTGAGCGATGTGGCCCATGGGCCTCTTGTTGACTAATTTAATAGACTTGAAACTTTTTACAATACTTCAACACCATTTGCAGATGTGCATGTTGTAGGGACAGGAGGATCCAATTCTTTTTCTTAAAGTTATAGTGGATCTGAAGGGGGGGGGGGGTGTAAAAAAAAAGTTTGGGAACGGCTTATGGGAGTTCATAATGTCTATGTTCCTGCTCATGCTTTCTCCTCCATACCATGCAGTACATTAAGGGGAGGGGGTTTCATTTGAATCACTTCCAATTTGGGGAGCTGGGGAGACGTGTGTTTTTCATAAAAATAATCTCTAGTTTCTATATGCAATATTCCCAACGCATCAGGGATTTTACAATTTCAAATTATGGGCTTAATTACGGTTTTCCTTTCAAATGTGTGGTACTAATGAAAATTATTGAACATTATAGATATGAATTCTGCCGCATAGATAGATACCCAACCTGGGGGTAATAAAAATTACAATTCTAAGGTATTCTCCGCATTTGGATTTCCTTTTAAATGTGCAAAGATACTAGTAAAAAAAAAATTAAATATTACAAGAATTAACACTATATGCACATTTTAGACCTATCCAAAAAAATAATTTCCTGTCCTATGGTCATAATTTACTTTTAAAAGCTTTCCATAAATATGCATTCAGGTTTTTTTCAAATGTGCATAACTAGAGAAGAATTAAGATATTTAAAAATGAAAGAAAGCAACCATGCTTGACGATGCCTCACATAATGAACACAGGGGCTCGGTTGTCAGATATTGGAAGTTTTGTATTATTTGTTCCCGAATAATAAATTGAAGTTTTGCATGATTTGTGTCCAAATAATAAATTATATAAATAAAATCCACCACCAAAATCTGCTTTTTTTCGAGGTTTTAAAAAAGGTGTATCATGTGTACATTAAAAGAAGTTACAACCGAGCCCCTGTGGTTACGGGTGTATCAAATATTTAATATTCTATAATACTAGTCTAAAAGCTTTTATACTCATATGCATTTAATGATTATTTTCTACAACTATCTTAACATAACTCTGACCACAAAACAAAATATGGGAAGTTTAATACGCATTAATAAAGTTCAACAAAATTCCAAGTACATGCACCTGAAAACATTGGTTACCATAGCAATTTTCTACGGGAATGCTGTTTAACAGTTATTTACCTTGTTTGACATTTTTCTTTCAAAGCTTTAAAACCCCAAGAATTTTCGTTAACAGCCTTGACTTTTAAAACACAGGTATCGCATGCTGTGTTCGGCGTGTTTGTTGCGACTCCCATTCACAAACTAAACAGTGTCTAGGTTGGAATTTTATTTCAAACTCGGCACATTGTAAATGTGTTTCAATTAAGAAAAAAATCTTGATGGAAAACGTACGATGTAATATTGAAAAAAAATCTTGTGTCCGTGAGGGATTCGAACCCCGACCGTACGGTCAGTGAAAATGTAGGCGGAGCCTAATCTAAACAGATGTTATTTACCTGGAGTGGCCAGGGTCTACCAAGGTGTTAATTGCTATATCCCATGACACTCAAAGAAATACACAGAGACAAAAGGTGGTAGAAATCTACCTGTCCCTGGCTTTTTTTATATATATATATACACAGGACCTGTCTCAGTGACCTGCAGAGTTTCTGTGGCCAGTGTTTGAATAATGGTTGTATTCCTAAGGGTAGCCGACACACATTCTACACCCACCCATCCCCCCTCTTTCTGTCATTGACTCAATGAATAATTTCTGTTATAAATAAAGATTACTTCTTTACACTTTCAATTCTACGACCTTATCCACTAAACCAAGCAGTAAAAATGCATTCATGAAACAAAATTTCATCAAAGTGACAGTTTTTTATTGGAAAACTCGAAGAACATGTTCATACTAAATTCATTTTGTTTCATGGAGGCAGTTTTTCTGAAATCGAGGATACCCCTCTATTTTAACGCTAAAAATCATATAAATCGCTTATTGCTTGATCTAAACTATTTTGGCGAATTTTAATACACGTCTTTTAAACTTATTTTCAAAAATGTTTGAATCAAGACATAATTAAGTTCCAATTGATTTTATCATATATTTGAATATCTTTATTTTATCGATATCTCACACAACACCTTTAGGGAAATTAACATGAGACGTGCAACACCTTCTTTTGCATTTCCCTACGGTTCCTTTAGGTAGTGCAAAAACCATGAATTGCACAATTTACTGTAGGTTTTTCTTACTCCCAAGAGACTTTACACCAAAAATTAAAAGAATTAGTTAAACAGTTATCAAGAAGTTAAAAAAAAGCAATTGTAAAAGAATGATGGTGGATAGATACCACCTCAGTGATGTAACTTAATGTATCATTTAAAAACAAAAGTCCAGAAAACAGCAGTAAAGCTATAGCAGAATTTTCTAGCAGCAGCAGCCATATTGTTTGTTGATGTACATCTCCATGCAGTGTTCTATTGTTCAATATCTTCTACAAATCAGACAAAACCACTTAAGAGTAGAATTTAATGATAAACAAATGCAGCAAAACTCACACAACAGATGTGCTTATGATGTAATAACTTACATATTTCTGGTTTTCACCAGTAGAACTAAAAATACATGTAAATTCATTTTTGAAAAACATACTTATAGAAAAATAAATTCATTTCATTCTTCAATATAAATCATGGCACATTTAAACTATGATACAAGAAATAAATCAGTAGAGGAAAACGACAAATTTCTGTTGGGGTATAGTTGTCATGGTTTCCTGGTGTACATATATAAATCACTATCAGTCAGAGAGAGAGTGAACGGACAGAAAGAGGGACAACTCTTCCAGCTCAAAACACTCTCTAGAACAACAAAACCCCGACAACACAAATCATGACATAATGCCTATCATTACAACATAAATCAGACACTACTAGGACTATTACAACCTTTCACCCTTAATGAGAGATACATTGTTAACTATCCACTCTGTTCTGTGTCTCGTCGAAGATAAGAAGCCAGTCTTTTAATGCGGTCACGATTGGCTGCTATATAACACTGCGTCTCCCACATCATTTGTGTCAGCTTTTTATTGTCATGCTCATCCAGTTCTACATCTGATATTGGGGGACTGAATCGATAAAATGGGATTTCCAGCATCCCACACCATGCCCGGGCCCTGTCAACTGGACGACCCTCTGCAATGGTTGCCTGAAATATAAACAAATACAATTTTTTAAAAACTTTCTCATCCACACAATAAATTATGTTTAAACTTTCTCATCCACACAATAAATTATATGTTTAAACTTTCTCATCCACATAATGAATTATATGTTTAAACTTTCTCATCCACACAATAAATTATATGTTTAAACTTTCTCATCCACATAATGAATTATATGTTTAAACTTTCTCATCCACACAATGCAATGAATTATATATTTAAACTTTCTCATCCATACAATAAATTATATGTTTAAACTTTCTCATCCACACAATAAATTATATGTTTAAAAATTCCATAATACAAAAATAATTCTTTATCTATATTATACTGTGTCAGTATGTGAAATTTAAATCAAATATAAGATTTCTGATCAAGATAACTGGCTCACGGTAAGATATTTGCCCTACTCTCAATTTTGTATTCTTTTTTTGATCTATGAGATTGATCACTGTTCGTTATCTTCACTTTTTCATAATTTACCCTTTCTGTGGTACAAACCAAGTTGAAATCATGATTTGATGTAATTGATATATTCTTTTGATAACACAGTTACATGTGAAGTATCAAATTTGAGCAAAAAGTGCAGCCTGTACAGTGTCTGAAAAACTTGTTATAGCCCCATAGTGACCTTGACCTTTCACCCCATATTCTGTAGAGCTTTTCCTCTCTTGGTAACAAAGCTACCTGTGAAGTATCAAATCAATTGAGCAAAACATGCGGCCTGTAGAGTGTCTACAAGCTCAATATTACACATACTTACCCACACACAATCTCGTTGTATATCCCCTCTCACAACATATTGCGAGGGAATGATAAATATGTTTTCTATAACATGTCTTACATTCATTCTTGCATATCTGCAGAGCATATTACTCTCACCTTGTCCACCATGACATTGATCAGGTTTTGAATTCCACGAGCAATCTTAGTAACATCAAAGATCCCCTCCGGCCTGTACACATCGACACTGTCCACTTTACGAGAAGGCTCCTGGCCCGTTCCAAGGGAGACTACCACACCAATGGGACGCACAAGATGGGGTTCATTCTTAGTTGCAAACAAAATACATATATCAATATTTACTTGCTCAATTAATTCTAAATCAAAACCTTACAAATGAAACGGCAGGTAATATCATAATAGTCCCTGTGAGTTTTAGATTTACATGTGACTGACATGTGACAATATCATAATAGTCCCTGTGAGTTTTAGATTTACATGTGACTGACATGTGACAATATCATAATAGTCCCTGTGAGTTTTAGATTTACATGTGACTGACATGTGACAATATCATAATAATCCCTGTGAGTTTTAGATTTACATGTGACTGACATGTGACAATATCATAATAGTCCCTGTGAGTTTTAGATTTACATGTGACTGACATGTGACAATATCATAATAGTCCCTGTGAGTTTTAGATTTACATGTGACTGACATGTGACAATATCATAATAGTCCCTGTGAGTTTTAGATTTACATGTGACTGACATGTGACTTACAGATGACTGTATACACATACTTGTATTGTGTACAGCGTATCTCCAAAACCATGCAACTTAGTAACATTAATACCGTTAAACACACTAAGTGAAGTGCTGGGGACGTTTTTAATACCCAATAAATTCATGTTTTAAAACTACAGGGAAAGAAAATCACTTTGCTGTAAGCATGAATTCATTATAAGCGTGTTCACTGTAACCATCTTTTACTGTAAACAAGTGTTAAAAGTAACAAGAGGCCCAGGGGCCTTATAGGTCACCTGAGTATCATGTAACAACCTTCCAATGTTTGAATTAGGTTTGTGTTTAAATATAAAAATTTTACTTTTGGATGGAAGAAACATTGAATAGCTATGTGGTCAGCCCTGCCTTTGCACCAGAACCCCTGACCCAGGGGCCATAAATTTCAGTTTTGAAAGAAGCATCCTTGATCATCATTATCATACTATTAGTTTGTCTACTTAATACCCAGCAGCAGAGGAGAAGATTTTCAAAGAAATAAAATGCATTTTCACTATATGATCAATAGGGCCCCACCCTAATACCAGAACCCCTGACCCAGGGGCCATGAATTTCACAATTTTGAAAGAGGCATCCTTGCTCATCATAACCATGCTATTGGTTTGTCTACTTAATACCCAAGGACAGAGAAGAAGATTTTCAAAGAAATAATGCATTTTCACTATATGACTTATAGAGCCCCACCCTAGCACCAGAACTCCTGATCCAGGGGCCATGAATTTCACAAATTTTAACAAGAGGTACTGTGAGCTATGCTCACTAAGAATACCCCCCGCTTACCCCAATCTCCCAAAGGGTGTTGGTAATAGGTATAAACTACCTCTTTTCTGAGTGTTGCTACTTTGATGTCCAGTGCGCATGACCTTTGACCTTTTGACCCCAAAATCGATAGGGATCATCTTCATCCCATTAGTAGTCCATATATATGATATGGTGACTGTAGGTGGAAAGGATAACGCTTTAGAGCCCGGAAACCATATTGCTACTTCAATGTCCAGTGCACTTGACCTTTGACCTTTTGACCCCAAAATCGATAGGGATCATCTTCATCCCATTAGTAGTACATATATAAGATATGGTGACTGTAGGTGGAAAGGATAACGCTTTAGAGCCCGGAAACCATATTGCTACTTCAATGTCCAGTGCACTTGACCTTTGACCTTTTGACCCCAAAATCGATAGGGAACATCTTCATCCCATGGGTAGTCCATATGTTTGATATGGTGACTGTAGGTGGAAAGGATAACGCTTTAGAGCCCGGAAACCATATTGCTACTTCAATGTCTAGTGCGCTTGACCTTTGACCTTTTGACCCTAAAATCGATAGGGAACATCTTCATCCTATGGGTAGTCCATATGTATGATATGGTGACTGTAGGTGGAAAGGATAACACTTTAGAGCCCGGAAACCATATTGCTACTTCGATGTCCAGTGTGCTTGACCTTTGACCTTTTGACCCCAAAATCGATAGGGAACATCTTCATCCCATGGGTAGTTCATATGTATGATATGGTGACGGTAGATGGAAAGGATAATGCTTTAGAGCCCGGAAACCATTGCGTCTACAGACGGACGGACGGACAACTCGATTCCAGTATACCCCCCCCCCCCCCCCCCACAACTTGTTGAGGGGGGTATAAAGAGGCATCCTTGCTCATCATTACCATGCTATTAGTTTGTCTACTTAATACCCAGAGACAGAGAAGATTTTCAAAGAATTTCTACATTTTCACTATATGACCAATAGAGCCCCACCCTAACACAAGAACCCCTGCCCCAGGGGCCATGAATTTCACAATTTTGGTAGAGGGCTCATTGCTCATTATAATTATGCCCACAGTTTGGCTTCTTGATGTCCAGGAGTAAAGAAGAAGATTTTTTAAAATTACATTCATTTTGATGGTTTTTGCCCCACCCCTCAGGCCCCAGGGGGGCAGGGACCACGAATTTCACAATTTTTGTTCCCCTTCACCCACAGATGCTATATGCCAAAATTGGTTGAAATTGGTTCAGGGGTTTCAGAGAAGAAGCTGAAAATGTTCAAATGTTAACGCACGACGAACGACGACGGACAAAAACAGATAGCAATAGGTCACCTGAATGAATTCAGGTGACCTAATAAAATACGAAAAAAAATTAAAAGTCAATTCAGAAATTTTTCAATATGTTTAATTACATATTCTTATTAATTTAGGAGAATGATTTTCTTGTAACCATGACATTTCATCTATACTCTTAAATATTGCAATTTATACAACATACTGAGGCAGTAAAATCAGGACTGACCATACCGAGGCAGTAAAATCAGGGCTGTCCATACCGAGGCAGTAAAATCAGAGCTGACCATACCGAGGTAGTAAAATCAGGGCTGTCTACCTACCCTCAGTTTTAAGCCACAGTTGTACTCGTGTATTTCAGTCATCAGATCTAGGGTAGGATTGTTGGCTTCCAGACCTCCATCAATGTATGAACCAAAAGCTTTGAAGTAGGTCGGGGCAGCTCCACTGGCCCGGGCAGCCTCCCACACCTTCTGTTCTGTACATAGAAAAAAATATATAAAAAATTTAAATACCTTTCCTATATGTATCAAAGTTTCAGAGACACTCTTTTGACACACAAACATTTGGGTGTCTTGATTCTTAATTTTGTGTCAAGGTTCAAGGTCACAAGTTTTTCATATCACAGAACATTGAACAACAGAGCAGACATTTAGTTGTATCCACTAGTTGTTCATTACAAATGTTTGTCCTATTCTGCAGCATAATCACTATGTGTAAACAGCTTTCTGTCTTTTTTACAAATCAGAATTAAGAAAAACTGACAAATTCAATAAGATTATAAGACAAATTTGATAAGATTATAAGACAAATACAATAAGATTATAAGGCAAACCATTTCCTTTGATATATTTTTTAATTCTGCACTATAATCATGCAGATTTTGTCTACTCTCTTGTATTTGTTAATATGACTTAATCCGATAGTTCTTTTTTGTTGTGATTTTATCCTACAAATGAAAAAATAAAATTACAAACACACATGAAGCATTCATTCTAATTTGTTGGAATTATGACAAGAATCTAGTATCCTTAATTTCATGTACAATTTGCACTACCTAAGCTAAAAACATATTCACTCTCTTACTAAATTTTGAAAGACTCAAAAAATACTGGGTTGATTGGACTTTGAGTTTATGTTCTTGACTCTGGTCACAAAATTATATGTCAAGCATAAGTGTTTAATGTTTCTCCAGTATCACTAGGTCCTGGGCCAGACAAACAGGATCCAGTTGCATTAAAGGTATGTTTAACTAACAGTTAACGTCTAGCTATCACTATAGAAATGTAAGAGTTAATGACAAGTTAACTATTATTTAAAGTTAACTAACCTTCGTGCAACTGGCCCAGAGGACACACGGACAGACAGACTGACGGACACATAAACAGACGGACGGACATACTGACAGACACATAGACAGACAGACAGAAAATTCAATCAGAAGAGCTTATATTATATGAGGTTATCCCCCCCCCCCAAGAAAACCACACAATCTAAACAGTTATTTCACATTTTTCAGAGTACATATATTTACAGTACAATGTTGACAACAGAAACCTACCACTGGGGGAGGCAGTACATTGTTGACAACAGAAACCTACCACTGGGGGAGGCAGTACATTGTTGACAACAGAAACCTACCACTGGGGAGGCAGTACATTGTTGACAACAGAAACCTACCACTGGGGAGGCAGTACATTGTTGACAACAGAAACCTACCACTGGGGGAGGTAGGGCAGTAGAACTGTGGCACTTGACTGGACTGCCTCCTTTCCTTTGAATTGGTCTTATCCCTCTTCTTTATGCTGCCTTCCCTTTGATATAAGTCCCTGGCCTCCAGCAGCTGCAGTGTCGGCTCATACGTCCTAAATAAGTGGAGTTTGGTTGGATGTCTGTCTGCCAATACGGCTGTTACTATAGCCCTAAAAATATAAATGATTCATGGATCATGAACAGCATTTTCTGCCTGTTCTCTTTTGTTGCATGAATTTCTGCTTTACTTATATTTAGTTAAGTTGGGTAATAATTGAAATAAATTTTTTGAAAGTTTACGCTATGTAGACAGATGCCGTACAAAGTAGAAACGCCCATTCCATCATCAATCAGGCAAGCTAAAAATAGAGTACAGACATACCGACTGACTGACATACTGTAGACGAATTTAATTTCATGGAATCATAATTTCGCACATCATTTCTGGTTTGGTCAACAGGTATGAAATTCCGCTAAGTTGCATATGGTTTACATGAAAATGGCTAACATATTTGAAGTCCGCTGGTATGAAATCACAAGAATTCTATGTAACCGTGGACCTAGCAGAATTAAGTACCGCAAGTAAAAAAGTACATTTACAGTAGTTTTTCAACTATATGTGTTTCTATATATAAAATATAGTTTAACAGATCAACTTTTTCACACACACACAAATTCAGACCTTGGTGTCTTAAAATCTGTCATGACAGTGTTCTCTCCAAATTCTTCTTTCAACATGGCTTCGAAATTCTCGGACTGGTAGGGCCTGGAGCCAGTGAACACCTCGTCCTTCAGTCTGAGATAGAGTCCTCGTATGTACGACAGAGGCTTCCCTAACACGGAAATTTACAAGGTAAAAAAAAAACATGTTGAAATCACACACATGCGCATGTTTTATGCCTATCCATTATTATCAAGCTACAGTATAAAACCAAGACTAAGTTGTATGAACATTTGCTTTAGAGTATTTAGAAGTGTAGTCACAATGTGAATCTACTAATGCCTTCTAAAATGATAAATCTAATAATACAGTAAAACACAGTTATAGCGAACCTCCTGGGTCAACGAAAATCAGTTCATAATAATAACCAAACTTTGTTATATCCACAATGTAAACTAGTCATTTGTACTAATTGTGCTATCCTGTCTAAATAAAAGAATTTATTATTATTATTATTATATCCAATAAAATTTTCATTATTTTCCTCTCACAGGGGAAGTATTACTTCATAATAAGTATGATCAGGTAACTATAAATGTGTTTTACTGTATCTGCAAGACATTGATGTCTTATCTCCATACCTGTGCAGATTCCTAGAGCTAGGAGACCCCCGGTGCTTGTTCCAGCTATCCAATCAAAACACTCTTTAATCGGTTTCCCAGCCTCTCTTTCAATTGCCATCAGTATCAGACAAAGGACAATTCCTCGGATCCCCCCTCCATCCAGAGACAGAATCTGTACAAAATAAAGCATTCCTACAATAATAATGATAATAATAATAATAGCCTTTATTTATCCAGGATAACACAAATTAGCATCTAGCTAGTTTCCATTGTGGTCCTGCATTAAAACAAATACACAAACATAAAATTAACATCTAAAATTAGTATCTAAATATAAATATGATATAAAAGGAAAGGGGGAAAAACATAGCATAAGACACACCTAATTTGTGATAAAATTATTATCTAAATATGAATACATGACATAAAAGAAAAGAAGAAAAAATAGCATAAGACACATGCACACACAGTGCCATATCACAACTACATTTGGCACACCTGAACAAAAAAGAGGAAAGCACGATGTTTAAATGCTATTTCTATGAAAATATTTCATCAAATACACCACTTTAAAAATGCCTACGATGTTCACCATGTTACTTTCTTACTAAGCAGTTCTTTTTCCAACAATTTTACCATTTAAAAAATATTATTTTTCATACCACATACAAACTGGTACATGTGTAGTGTATATCACACGGTGATTCTAACTTATCACCCTAAATCTCTGAAAAGATTTCTCTTTTCAATAATTGTAAATATGATTTTTTTTTTAAATTTAAAAACATCTCACCCTGTAGCCGTGATCTTTCCCCGATCCATCCGTCTGGGACAGTGGTTCACACATGGAGGATAGCATCTCATCTAAGACGCCTTCAGAGAGTTAAACATTAGACATGTGAAAAAGCCTTACAACAGACTCTTATTGTACATGTAACTTTTTTGTCATTAGATCTTTATCTAACATCTCATCCAAAAGGCCTTCAGATTAGTTTTATAAATATGTAAGTGTTAGATTTCTATTTCCATGTCTTCAGAAATCAATGTGACTTATTCTATATCCTTTGATTTCATTCTTGTGGTATCCAATTTTACGACATTCTCAAAAAATATATTTTCATTCGTACGTAAATTCATGGACAGCAAAAAAATTATTCTTTCCCAGTAAGAACTGTTGATTATTTGTTACTTAATTTTTGTGGTTTTGTTCAACCATGAGAACCATGAAAACTTGCTGTTCAGCAAATAAAGAAGAAATCACAGTACGATACTTTAATCTGGAAAGTCAATACTAGAAGTGTTACACACGATGACCAAATCTTCCTAACCCGGGCATTCTGGGATATAACAAATTACTGCTTGTATAATTAAGAAATGCCCAGCGAGTTTTTGATTAACATGAAACTGAGTCCTCACAGTGCTCAATGACAAATATTAAGATTTTAAGTCAAATCTGAACTAGCCTCACCATTCTGATCACGTTCTAAAATTTCATTGATGTGTTCATCAGGTTTGCCATTTTTGTCTCCATTCACAGAACATCCAGGGAGACAGTTCCTCATTTGGGTATCGCATCTCACGGCACCAGATACATGAAGCATGTACAAAATTAGATCTCTGAAATATTTCCAAAATAAAATGCTGCAAGTCTAATGAGCCAACATCCATATTCATCGGTTCTAAATAGTTGTGGTTGCTTTTATTTCCGTTCATTTTGTGAGCATTCCACTTCACTGCTAAATCACAAGAAGACTGCTGATGTGTTAGAGTAAGTGAAGAAATGTACAATTAAATAAGTCTAATTAAATTTCAAGCTGGAAATTCTAATTCAGGATTGAATGGAGTACTTTTCTGTGTACATTATATGTATCTCCTACAATACTAAACTAAAAACTCTACATAAAATTGTGTCAAAATGTCTTACTTGTTTTTACTATTTGAGACACTGGCTAAATGTCTAGGACTTTGATTTTTTTCATTTTTGATATTGACATCAGCGCCATAAACCACAAAGTTTTTTACCATCTCTATGTCATCTTTCTACAATGCAATGAACGAGACTGACGTAAGTATCGGAGACATTTACAGTCCATACAACCTTGTCATTTAGATGAGAAAATGGCAGTTTCTTGTGTACAGTGAAACATGGTTATAATGAACCTCCAAGGCCATCTAAAAACATTTCGTTAAAACCAAACTTTGCAATATTCAATATTTTCATGAGTTTCCTCTCACAGGAGAATAAATATCACTTTGCAATAAGCATGATTTGTTCATCGTCAGAACCCACAAGTTTTCTCTTTGTACTCTATGTAATGGAGAGAAAACCTGTGGATTTCGAAGATGGATATGTTATACATGTAAGCATTTCATTATAAGCATTTTTACCATAAAGACTTTATAGAGTATTCTCTCATACACATAATCAATTGTAAAGTAAATAAAATTTATGGCTGTTTGTAAATTTCGTTCTCGCATATTTAAAATACAGTACGACCAACGCGAATCCCATATTTTCCGCAACCCCCCCCCCAACCCCAACCACCCCGGATTGAGCTACCGCAGTATATTACAGGTAACCCTGTATATACCGCGGTCCCGCTGTCCTCGCCGCGGTCTCACCTGTAGATTATTAATACCATCAGTAAACATGAGTTATCTCCTGTTACCATAAAAAAAAATATAATGATCATAAACTGAAAACAGATTCCTGTTCAATATTACTATCAATAAATCAATTACCATATACATGTGCATGCACCGCTTGTAAAAACATTTTACAAAAACTTCTCATTTTACTTTTATTGAACCATACATTCAATATAATGGTACATGTAGATTACCATATACCATCGTCAGAAGATGACCATATACATGAGCATATATATTTGCTTTACCCGTAAAACAGCAAAAGTAACTTCATGAAAGCTGATTATCTGTGTCAGTATCAATTACATATTGGTGGTTTCATAAATTATTTTTCAGGAATTTAATTCTATACATGTTTTTGCACAAATATTTAAAATAAAAAGTATAACACTACTATTAATTTAAAGTAGGAAATGGATTAAAGCCTTGCATTAGCAAACTCTTTATGGAATTGGAGGGAGAGAGAGAGAGAGAGAGAGAGAGAGAGAGAGAGAGAGAGAGAGGAGAGGAGAGAGAGAACTATTTAACATTACTGACTGAAAAAATGGTCACGAGTATGTGTATATCTGTTACATAACACTTCCCATGTGCTTCAACGCCCCAGACATCGATCAGCACATGCTTTACCCATGAAACAGCAAAGGTAACTTCACGAAAACTAATTATCCCTGTCAGTATCAATCACCAAAGGTACCCTTTTCGAATCAGACTATCTTCTCACAATCTTGAAATTGAAACAGGTCGCCACAACAATATACTTAGAGAAAATAGAGTATGTAAATTTAGTAACAAGAGGCCCATGGGCCACATCGCTCACCTGAGTCACCTTGGCTCATATTTAAAGATTTTTCCTATATATTTGCATGTAAAACTTTGATCCCTATTGTGACCCCAACCTACTCCCGGGGGCCATGATTTTTTCAAAATTGAATCTGGACTAGGTCAGGAAGCTTTCATGTGAATGTAAACTTCTCTGGCCCAGTGATTTTTCAGAAGAAGAGTTTTAATGATTTTCCCTATACATTTGTATGTAAAATTTGATTCCCTATTGTCACCTCATCTTACCCCCGAGGGCCATGATTTTAACAAACTTGAATCTGCACTAGGTCAGGAAGCTTTCATGTGAATGTAAACTTCTCTGGCCCAGTGATTTTTCAGAAGAAGAGTTTTAATGATTTTCCCTATACATTTGTATGTAAGATTTGATTCCCTATTGTCACCTCATCATACCCCCGAGGGCCATGATTTTAACAAACTTGAATCTGCACTAGGTCAGGAAGCTTTCATGTAAATTTCCACTTTCTTGGCCCAGTAGTGTTTGAAAAGAAGATTTTTAAAGATTTTCCCTATATATTTCTATGTAAAACTTTGATCCCCCCTTGTGGCCCCATCCTGCCCCCGGGGGCCATGATTTTTACGAACTTGAATCTGCACTATGTTAGGAAGCTGTCATGTAAATTTCCACTTTCTTGGCCCAGTAATTTTTTAGAAGAATAATTTTAAAGATTTTCCCTATACATTTGTATGCAAAACTTTGATCCCCCCTTGTGGCCCCATCCTATCCCTGGGGGCCATGATTTTAACAAACTTAAATCTGCACTATGTCAGGAAGCTGTCAGCTTTTCTGGCTCAGTGGTTCTTGAGAGGTAAATTTTTAAAGATTTTCCCTATATATTTGTATGTAAAACTTCGATATCATGGCCCTTCATTTGAACAAACTTGAAAGCCCTTCACCCAAGGATGCTTTTGGCCAAGTTTGTTTAAATTGGCCCGGTGGTTCTGGAGAAGAGGTCGAAATTGTAACAAGAGGTCCATGGGCCACATCGCTCACCTGAGTCACCTTGGCTCATATTTAAAGATTTTCCTTATGTATTTGGATGTAAAACTTTGATCCCCTATTGTGACCCCAACCTACTCCAAGGGGCCATGATTTTTTCAAAATTGAATCTGGACTAGGTCAGGAAGCTTTCATGTGAATGTAAACTTTTCTGGCCCAGTGATTTTTCAGAAGAAGATTTTTAATAATTTTCCCTATATATTTTTATGTAAAAATTGATCCCCTATTGCCGCCTCTTTATACTCCCCCCCCCCCCTTTCGGGGCCATGATTTTAACAAACTTGAATCTGCACTATGTCAGGAAGCTTTCAAGTAAATATCCACTTTCCTGGCCCAGTAGTTTTTTAGAAGAATATTTTTGAAGATTTTTCCTATATATTTATAAGTAAAACTTTGACCCCCCCCCCTTGTGGCCCCATCCTACCCCCGGGGGCCATGATTTTAACAAACTTAAATCTGCACTATGTCAGGAAGCTTTCATGTAAATTTCAGCTTTTCTGGCCCAGTGGTTCTTGAGAAGAAGATTTTTAAAGATTTTTCCTATATATGTGTATGTAAAACTTTGATCCCCTATTGTGGCCCCATCCTACCCCTGGGGACCATGATTTTAACAAACTTGAATCTGCACTATGTCAGGAAGCTTTCATTTAAATCTCAGTTTTTCTGGCCCAGTGGTTTTTGAGAAGAAGATTTTTAAAGATTTTTCCTATATATTTGTATGTAAAATTTTTATTCCCTATTGTGGCCCCATCCAACCTCCGGGGGCCATGATTTTTACGAACTTGAATCTGCACTATGTCAGGAAGCTTTCATGTAAATTTCAGCTTTTCTGGCCCAATGGTTCTTGAGAAGATTTTTAAATGACTCCACCCTATTTTTGCATTTTTGTGATTATCTCCCCTTTGAAAGGGACATGGCCCTTCATTTAAACAAACCTGAAAGCCCTTCACCCAATAATGCTTTTGGCCAAGTTTGGTTGAAATTGGCCCAGTGGTTCTGGAGAAGAAGTCGAAAATGTAAAAAGTTTACAGACAGACGACGGACAACAGGCGATCAGAAAAGCTCCCATGAGCTTTCAGCTCAGGTAAGCTAAAAAGTTTACAGACAGCTGGACAGACCATGGACAACAGGCGATCAGAAAAGTTCATTTGAGCTTTCCGCTCAGGTGAGCTAAAAATGACATAGAGGACGAATACCGCTGTATATATTACTTTGCCCTCATTACGAGGAATTTCGTCATAAATATATCAAAAAGTATCATTGGCAAAAACCATCTGTTTTCAAAGTTGTACCATTATTAAGTGTTTATAATGTACACAAACTTTGTAATTTAGGGAAATATTTATGTCTTGCACTTAAGTTGCACGAAAACCTTGTTTAATAGTTATTCTTCGTTGTTTGAATTTGCACACCGCCATTTTATGTATTTATGTATACATATTTTACCTGATATGATAAGACGTATGTCTGAGCAATAAAAAGAGTATGTATATTGGTGATTTCATAAATTATTTTTCAGGAATTTAATTCTATACATGTATTTGTACAAAATCAAATATCAAGGGGAAAAAACATGTATAACAAATATTTAAGTAGGAAAAGGAAAGCCTTGCACCAGCAAACTCTTTATAAAATTTGAGAGAGAGGGGGATGATAAAATGCGCTAAGTGAGGACAATTTTTAACCATTTGACAAAATTGTCCTCACAGTTACATCCCCATAAATGGGACCCACAGCATGGGAAAGATGTAGATGCAAAATATAAGTTACCTGTACTTAAATTTTATGCATGTAGAACTATTTGTGTGTTAATATGTTTGAATGGATGGTGAATGTGAAATGTGAGGATGGTGAATGTGAAATGTAAAATTCCATTGGTATTATATACAACGAGTTATTTAACAATATATGCATATGTTTCAATGGAAAAATGCATATATAAAAAATATATTAGATTAGAGAGGACAAGTGGTGTGGGAACATGTTCTCATTAATCTCTCTCAAAACCATTTTTTTCACAATTCGAAAGAAAGTAGTAGATCAACTTTTATAGGTGTCCCAATAGCTATACCTAACAGTACATTTGTGTCTTCACAATAACATTTGCATGTATTCTCTTCTACACATTGTGAGGACGTCCTCACATTAACAGATTTCATTGTCTAGAGAGAATACTATTTAACATTACTGACTGAAAAAACGGGGGTGTAACTCTGCCCCGCGATGAAATCCCCAAAGGGATAACGCGGGAAGGATTAACACACCACGGGGAGAACGCGGTCTAACACGAGATCCGCGTTGGCTGTACTGTATCTTGGTCTACCTTTATACTTCATTGGTTAGTGAAGGGTTATGTAGACCGACACTCTGATATGTGAAAATGGAAATGTCATGCCCTTTTTAATCAAGTCACACCTAATACTGACTTCAAGGGTTATGTGCACAAATATTACTATGATATCGTTTATGCATTTAATCCCATTAAAGGGGCATGGACACAATTTGAGCTGAAAATTTTCAAATTTTATTTTTCCATTTTTAATGTTCAAAATGCTTAATTAAGGTATTTCTAATGGTCAGAAAAAATTTGAATGTCAGTTGTCGAGGTACATGGGAGATACAGAGCTCACAATTCTTTGTTATGTAAACAAGGCTCGTGCCCTGTTTTTGTTTACATATGAGCTAGATATACCAGTAAAAGTTTGTTTAAAGCAGATTTTTCAATTTACAAGTTAATTCTGAACATAATTTAATAGTTTATAATGTTTAGCACATCTCATTTTGTTTTAAACATGCTATTTTCTATTAAGCAATCTATATGTAAACAAAAACATGGCACGAGCCTTAAATTGTTTACATAACAAAGAATTGTGAGAGCTGTATCTCACTTGTAACTCAACAACTGATATTCAAATTTTGGTTGACCATTTGAAATGCGTTAGTTAAGCACTCTAAACAATAAAATAAAATGTTCAGCTCAACCGTGTCCATGCCCCTTTAAAACAACTGTTACATAGAACTCCTTGAAAAATAAGACGTATATGATTTACCAATACGGCGATGTGTAGAGGGGTGTTTCCCTCACCATCACCAATACTTGGATCTGCTCCCCAACACAGCAGCTCCATCAGACAGTCTGACCTAGATTTCTCCAGCATGATGTGCAATGGAGTGTGGCCTGTGTGACTCTTTGCATTCACATCCGCCATCTGTCGGCATAATTTCTCAACCATCTGTCAAAATGAAAAAAAAAACATAATGAAGTCAAATATCACTGAAAAAAGTTTAAGGAAATTGGGTTTTTGTACTCATCAATATATTCCTTACAAAAAACTTAAGAGCAATTCTATGTAATGATCAAAGAATTACTATTAAAGGTACTGAGAAATGGTATGTCACAGAATATGCTCATTCATACTTACTTTATATGTTTCTTATTAAATACTTTACTAAAACATGCATATCATAATTGACAAAAATTCCTTTAATATCAAATATTTGTGATATTCTAAATTGAAGTGAAAATTTCCCCAAACTCCAATTTTCCTGATTTTTCTATATGAATAGCCCGTTACTATGGAAATGAGCCATTTTTCAGAATAAGTGTACCAATATTTTTTAAAGCTTTTATGTATTTCTATTGAATAATGACTTTTTTCAGTGTGTGCTGCAGTATTTTGGTCGTTACAGAGAATTGCTCTTAAGTTCCCTATCATGGCACTATCCTGCTCTGAGCTTTGCATTCCCCATCAAAGGCCCTGTGAAGGGATAGGAGAAAAGGGGAGGGGCTATCATACAATTTAATTACTGTCATTTCTGGTCCAGCTAAAATTATTTTGTTCTCAATCAAATCAATGAATTCCCCATCCATGTAATCCCCCCGTCTTTCTTTATTCCTTTCTGTCCTTGTCTTTGCTGTTCTCTGATGCCTCTACCTGTCTGATTCAGGCCCAATACATTCCAGTACCTGTCTGATTCTGTACAGTACATACCTGTCTGTTTCTGTACAGTACATACCTGTCTGTTTCTGTACAGTACATACCTGTCTGTTTCGGGCCCAATGCATTGCTGTTCCCCCATATTTTCCATCTCTTTTTGACAGCTGATCTTTGAACTTTTTACAAATAATCTCCACTGACCTATAGAAAATTACATTTAAAAATCATCAGCATCTGTTTTACTATTCTGAAGCTTTCAGTCATACTCTATATGTCTTACAAAGACAACAGTTATAAATTTTGCAATGGGTCTAAACATCTTGATCATAAATGACAGGGTCAGAAATGACCACACATGCATGGTTGGAAACCCCAATATTCCTGAATTTCTGACTGTTGTCCATTTAGGAATATTGAAAAATTATTCCATGAAATGAGGATCTTTGAAAGAGTACAAGTATGTAATCTATCCAAAATGTATATAAAACTCGGATATTCACTTAAGACAGTCGTATTTAGACTCCAAGGAGAGAAAAGTCTCTTCCATTTTCAACGTAAGATCTGAAAGGAGTTATTGGTCTGTGTCCATAAACTTACTTATTGTCGCCCATTTTGAGAGCATGGTGGATGGGAAATAATTCCTGAGCAGTGACATCCGGATTGGCCCCTGTATCCAACAGTGTCTCCACAATATCCGATTTCTTCTTCTGACATGCGCTGGCAAGTGCAGTCCAACCTTTATGGTTGAGGTAGTTAATGACTCGATCATGGCTGTTACCTTTATCATGTTTAGCTAAAGTCTAAGGAAAATAGGAGTCACGTATTTAGCTTATTAACTAAGTAATAAAAAATCTAATGTTAAATATTTGTATGGTTTGTACATGTAATTTAAAATTTCAATTTACCAGTTTCACTTGCAGCTTGGCAGTCTATATGAAAGTGCATTACTTGAAAATAATATCCTAAACCTACAGTCACTATGGTCACTGTTCTATGAATTGACTCAAAAGTGATAAACATTTCTAGTGAACAATCTTTGAGGACAGATTTGTGAACTAACTGGAATGACTTCTAGGTAATAGATCACAGCGTAGTGGTACACCGTGTCTCCGTACTGGTCCTGAAGATCTAGTCTGGCTCCCAGCTCCAGTAAAACTGTCACACACTGCATGTGCTTCCCCATCACTGCCGCCATCAAGGGAGACAACAACGTCCTCTCCACTTGATAATTAACATCACTGAAAGAAAGGAGTGAAACTTGTGTCTTCTTCAACTTCTGTGATGTATATAAAAGCATTTAAATTTATTTCATATATATATATATATATATATATATGTATATATCACTAATATAACAACAACAGCCATATTTTGCTTACATAACAACAGCTATCTCTCACTAATATAACAACAACAACTACATCCCGCTAATATAATAACAACAACTATATCTGTAGTGCCAAAATCTTAGGTCGGGGGAGACAGTTCATCATGCTAATTTGGATCAAAGCCTCAGGTTTACAGGTTTTTTGTACAAGAACAAGAGAAAGAATCATTTTCATGTATACCATGGAATGTTAGTCAATTTAGGGATCAACTTTATAAAATTGTTTTTCTCGATTTCATGGAAGGGTCTTACGCTTATGGATTTAAATTCATTTGGAACTGTAAATTCACCGGCGGTTTAAATTTCTTAGGCTATTACTGTAAAGCTCATGCGAAGTATCAAATAAATTGATCCACAGTAAAAATGAGTAATTCAATGCATTTCATAGAAGTACAGCCAACAGTTACTTCCAAGTCCCTGACATGACACAGATATCTATCACTGGACCATGATGCCCAGTTATCTCCATTGTACTTATTTATCATTACTAAAATCTCAGTAATTCTCCCCTGTACTTATTCATCATTACTGAAATCTCAGTGATTCTCCCCTGTACTTATTCATCATTACTGAAATCTCAGTGATTGTCCCCTGTACTTATTTAACATTACTAAAATCTCAGTAATTCTCCCCTGTACTTATTTATCATTACTAAAATCTCAGTAATTCTCCCCTGTACTTATTTATCATTACTAAAATCTCAGTAATTCTCCCCTGTACTTATTTATCATTACTAAAATCTCAGTAATTCTCCCCTGTACTTATTTATCATTACTAAAATCTCAGCGATTCTCCCCTGTACTTATTTAACATTACTAAAATCTCAGTGATTCTCCCCTGTACTTATTTATCATTACTAAAATCTCAGCGATTCTCCCCTGTACTTATTTAACATTACTAAAATCTCAGCGATTCTCCCCTGTACTTATTTAACATTACTAAAATCTCAGCGATTCTCCCCTGTACTTATTCATCATTACTAAAATCTCAGTGATTCTCCCCTGTACTTATTCATCATTACTGAAATCTCAGTAATTCTCCCCTGTACTTATTTAACATTACTGAAATCTCAGTGATTCTCCCTTGTACTTATTTATCATTACTGAAATCTCAGCAATTCTCCCCTGTACTCATTCATCATTACTGAAATCTCAGCGATTCTCCCCTGTACTCATTCATCATTACTAAAATCTCAGCGATTCTCCCCTGTACTTATTTAACATTACTAAAATCTCAGTGATTCTCCCCTGTACTTATTTATCATTACTGAAATCTCAGCGATTCTCCCCTGTACTTATTTATCATTACTGAAATCTCAGTAATTCTCCCCTGTACTTATTTAACATTACTGAAATCTCAGTGATTCTCCCCTGTACTTATTCATCATTACTGAAATCTCAGTGATTGTCCCCTGTACTTATTTAACATTACTGAAATCTCAGTGATCCTTCCCTGTACTTATTTAACATTACTGAAATCTCAGTAATTCTCCCCTGTACTTATTTAACATTACTGAAATCTCAGTGATTCTCCCCTGTACTTATTTATCATTACTGAAATCTCAGTGATTCTCCCCTGTACTTATTAAACATTACTGAAATCTCAGTGATTCTCCCCTGTACTTATTTAACATTACTGAAATCTCAGTAATTCTCCCCTGTACTCATTCATCATTACTGAAATCTCAGCGATTCTCCCCTGTACTCATTCAACATTACTGAAATCTCAGCAATCCCCCCTGTACTTATTCATCATTAGTGAAATCTCAGTGATTCTCCCCTGTACTCATTCAACATTACTGAAATCTCAGCGATTCTCCCCTGTACTCATTCAACATTACTGAAATCTCAACGATTCTCCCCTGTACTCATTCAACATTACTAAAATCTCAGCAATCCCCCCTGTACTTATTCATCATTAGTGAAATCTCAGCGATTCTCCCCTGTACTCATTCAACATTAGTGAAATCTCAGCGATTCTCCCCTGTACTCATTCATCATTACTGAAATCTCAGCGATTCTCCCCTGTATTCATTCATCATTAGTGAAATCTCAGTGATTCTCCACTGTATTCATTCATCATTAGTGAAATCTCAGTGATTCTCCCCTGTATTCATTCATCATTACTAAAATCTCAGTGATTCTCCCCTGTACTCATTCAACATTAGTGAAATCTCAGCGATTCTCCCCTGTACTCATTCATCATTACTGAAATCTCAGCGATTCTCCCCTGTACTTATTCATCATTACTGAAATCTCAGCGATTCTCCCCTGTATTCATTCATCATTAGTGAAATCTCAGTGATTCTCCCCTGTACTCATTCATCATTACTGAAATCTCAGTGATTCTCCCCTGTACTTATTTAACATTAGTGAAATCTCAGCGATTCTCCCCTGTATTCATTCATCATTAGTGAAATCTCAGTAATTCTCCCCTGTATTCATTCATCATTAGTGAAATCTCAGTGATTCTCCCCTGTATTCATTCATCATTTAATATTGAAATCTTAATAGGACACACTTTATTCTTATTCATTACACTTCAGAATGAATATCATACTGACTATATATACACTCAAGGGTCAAAAGTATTTCTACGCTGCTAATTTTAACTATATAATTCATTGAATAATACAATGTTTAAAGCATTGATAAAAATTTTCTACTGCAGCTATCACAATTAAAATTTTCTAAATCATGCATAATTGCCTAGATTTAAATCTGTTATTGTTATTTTTTCTCTATGTGTTACAGTTTTTAACACTCACTAGGATAAAAATGTTTAAGAACTTTATTTAAATATAATCTTTCACATTTCATTTTAATTACCACAAAAAAGCCAACCTTGTAATTCATAAATCGACCAACAAAAAATATAACAAGAGGCCCATGGGCCACATCGCTCACCTGAGTCACCATGGCCCATATCTGAAGACTTTCCATATATATTTGCATGTAAAACCTTAGTCCCTATTATGGCCCAAACTACCCTTTGCAAACTTGAACCTACACTATGTCAGAAAGCTTTCATGTAAATGTCAACTTCTTTGGCCCAATGGTTCTTGAAAAGAAGATTTTTAAAGCTTTTTCCTATATTTGTATGTAAAACTTTGACCCCCCCACTTGTGGCCCCATCCTACCCCCCGGGGGCCATGATTTGAACAAACTTGAATCTGCACTATGTCAGAAAGTTTTCTTGTAAATATCAGCTTTTCTGACTCAGTGTTTATTGAGAAAAAGATTTTAACTATATATTTGTATGTAAAACTTTGACCCCCCCCCCCCCCACTTGTGGCCCCATCCTACCCCCGGGGGCCATGATTTGAACAAATTGAATCTGCACTATGTCAGAAAGTTTTCATGTAAAAATCAGCTTTTATGGCTCAGTGGTTCTTGAGAAGATTTTTCCTATATATTTGCATGTAAAACTTTGATTCACGATTGTGGCCCCATCCAACCCCCGGAGCCCATGATTTGAACAAACTTGAATCTGCATTATGTCAGGAAGCTTTCATGTAAATCTCAGCTTTTCTGGCTTAGTGGTTCTTGAGAAGAAGATTTTTAAAGTTTTTCCCTATATATTTGTATGTAAAACTTTGATCCCCCCTTGTGGCCCCATCCTACCACCGGGGGCCATGATTTGAACAAACTTAAATCTGCAATATGTCAGGAAATTTTCAGGTAAATTTCAGCTCTTCTGGCCCAGTGATTCTTGAGAAGAAGATTTTTAAATGACCCCACCCTATTTTTGCATTTTTGTGATTATCTCCCCTTTGAAAGGGACATGGCCCTTCATTTGAACAAACTTGAAAGCCCTTCACCCAAGGATGCTTTTGGCCATGTTTGGTTGAAATTGGCCCAGTGGTTCATGAGAAGAAGATGAAAATGTGAAAAGTTTACAGACAGACGGACAGACAGACAGGCGGACAGACAGACAGACAGACGGCGGACAAAATGTGATCAGAAAAGCTCACTTGAACCTTCGGTTCAGGTGAGCTAAAATATAACACTAAAAGTAACATTTGTCATGAATCTTGAGTGAATTCTGCATATATTCTGAAAATTTCCTGATAACAATCATCAAATTTTGGTGAAGTTATTAATACATGAAAGCTGTAATGAATATATAGTGAAATTCAAAAGTGAAGAAATTCTTTTGACCCTTGAGTGTACATAGATTTGTATTCATAAAGGAATATGATTGATCACTGTTCATCTTCACCTTTCATACATTTCTAAACAAATTAGATGTGGAATACAAAATAAAAATTCATAATGTAAATACCACTGAATATTTTTATGGTGGAAGCATTCATATAAACCAACAAATGCTGCAAAGTGAGCTGGCCGCCAGTGCATGTTGGTTTTGATGGCGTCTGAAATACTCTGCAGCATGGACTCGTCGTACACGGAGCTGCTGGCGTGCGTGAGAGCATTAATAATCCGGCTGTACTGGTGGAAATGTGTCACTGCTTCAATTTCATTGGTCAAGCGAAATATGCTGCAGGTAAATTTACAAAATGTGAATTCCGCAAACGCACAAACAGAACTAATGCTGAGATATAGTCACATGATTCAGGAGAAATATACAAGTAAACATTTGATATCTATATATCACAAAGTTTTATAGATACGAAACATTTTGTCATTCAAAATAACCACAGGCACTGCAAATAAATCACATATATTGAAAATGAAGTCCACTGTACCTACTGAGAGAGAGAGAGGGAGAGAGAGAGAGAGAGAGAGAGAGAGAGAGAGAGAGAGAGAGAGGATCTTCTATGGTTTGTGGTTTGATATGATTTATGTTCAACGAGTTGTGTGTTTTCTATCCCTGAGCCTTAGCGAGAGGATAGAAAACACACAAATTAAATATAAATCAAATAAAGTTACAAACCATGGGAGATTCTTTTTATCACATTAACTCCCCCCCCCCTCCAGTTATTCATTTACATTACTGTATTGTTGGGAATTTTGCTTCCTGACATTTTGTAAACAAACTACATAAAAGTGACGTTTTTTTGTGACATCACCAATGGTGTACGTAGGAAAACTGTAATAATTGAAATTTATGTAATGGGCGATATCCACTGGATAAAGGAGTAAACATGTGATAAATGTGATATTTTTCAAACAACATGCAACTGGGACAAAAATCTGTCCTGTTTTAATAATGAATTTCGTTCAAAGATGAGATTAAAATTCATTTTGCTAAAATAATTCTCCAATGGAAACAGTCTATCTTCAATCTCATAAATACTGCTTACCTAAAGCTTTTATACATAACTTTATTGGAGAACACGCACTCAAAGGAGCCTGGCCTCTTAAACAAAGTCAAGTGACCATCCTCTATCTTAACTGGTAACCTGTGGTAAAATACAATGTAAGAAAGATACATCAGTGTAGCAACCATTCAGCTTCACCTCATCCATTATACAGTCTCATTCAACATGAATTGGGAAATAAATTTTATTTTGAAACAGATAGCATGTCTGATAGAAACGTATATTAAATGGAAAAAATGAGAGTTGGGGGGCAAAACTCAAAGAGAAACAGATTATGTAAAGGTGTCAGATTGGACAGAATCCAGTGAAATCAAGTTACTTTCATTTCACATCCACATGTTTTTTCTATTGACTTTAAAAAAATTTATACCAATATTTAGTCTGAACTTTGTGTGAGAGCTATACAACCTCAGTGATTAGAAATTTAATCCTTAATCAGGTCATACTTACTTGAGAATACTGTAGATGCATGCAAACAAAGATGAATCCACACAGAAGTGGTAAGCAGGCAAATATTAAAATGTAGATTAAAATCAGTGTTTCATTAGTAATTCACTCTTTAATTCTTGAAAATCTTTTAATGTCTAATGAAATATCCTTTTAAGGGTCTGAAATTACCATAGCTGCAACATTTAGTTTAATACAGGTGTACAAAAATACGGAGAATCTTAAGCATGCAAGTACACAGGCATCAGTACATGCAATGTAGGATGCATCCATGCAAACAACCCCCCCCCCTCCTCCTCCAGCATAGCTTACTTTTTGTAATCCTCATATTTTACTGTGTTCACTTTGAATGGGTTAATGCTGGCCTGCGCAACATCTACAACATTCAACACCCCCTCCACCACTGCATTGAAAAGACTTGACATTCCTGCAAATTCAAAAGACAGGTGCTTTCATATGGAACTTTGTATACAGCATATATGGATGTGGAACAGCATGCACTTAAACATGGGGAATGATACATTGTATGCCGGTTACAAATTATCGAAAGTCTGACAGCAAGCCCTTGTGAATGGTCAAAAGCCAGATGTTATCTACACTCAGTCATGAGTCTAGATTTACCCCAACCTCCTTTACCATTTTAACCAGATAATATTTTGCATTTTGGTTCCCATTGCGTAACATTATATCACAAGGACAACATCAAATTATTTTATTACACTTTTATATAAACCAAATACTTTTACTGAATTCATTTATTTTTTTCAATACCAATGAGTCCAAAATCAAAAGCATAATTATACAGGTAACATGTTGCCCATAAAATATTAAATTCCATTTTATGAAAAGAAGAAAATTCTTAATTACATATATGAATCAGACCTGTCATGCATTCATAATTGAAGTATAAAATACTTTGAAAATGAACTTGGATGGTAAAGTTTCCAATGTACATGAAAATAATTTGTGAACCTTTATTGCATCCGACTTCCAAAAATTAGAAGGAGAGCATTCTTGATAACTATATATATATGTTGATAAGAAACAATCTGCTTCTTATAAAAACTAACACAGTACCTTGTATTACCCTATCTCAGACAAAAAATATAGAAATTTGATAGGTTCTGGTCACGTCTCGTGGCCCGGTATGAGACGAGTCAGTTGGCCACCTTGTAGGAGACGTGAGTGATGTCACAATGCAGTCATCTGGAGATGATGAATAGTATGGCTGCAAGAAAAAAAAATTCCATATCAAGATCTCAATTGTAATCGTATTATTGTAGACATCAGTATTCACTGTCAACACAAAACTGAATATTCTGTAGTTTAACATCTTAGCAATTAACTGGATTTGTTACAATTTGTCAGTGTGAGGAGTTAATCCTCTGTAACAGGAAGGGAGAAAATGCAATAAACCAGACAGAGATTTGAACCCCCCCCCCCCCCCAACCAGGATTCTATCCCCTGGCAGACATTTTCACCTGTCAGTTCTTCGGACTTGTCTACGGTACCAAATGTAACATGGAGGGAGAAAATGCAATGGATGTGATTGAAATTCAACCCGGCCCCCCTGAATTCTTTAGTTAGGTGCTCCACTCACTGAGCTATCTGGCCACCGACGATCAAACTCGGCTGACCACTACACCTTTATTAAGAATAGAATCAGCGATATTTTAGCAATGAATGTTCCTTTACATGGTGTCATTCATCTACAGGACGGCCTCTGATAGGATAAATTCATTTGCAGCTTGCTAGGGGTAGCGTATGAATATTCATAACATTGAGCAGGTCCACACTCGTTTTGGGCTTGGCCCGGCTTACAACTCACCTAATACAAGTGTTGGTCTGCCCCATATATTTCTATACACTAACCCTAGCTTTGTACGATGATACTCCAGCATGCTAGAGGTTGACGGCGAGAAACTTTTGACTTGGCGCTCCGAGATATATAAGGGACATTAACCGAGGCTCTAACTTGTTGGAATATGTACAGAGGATATTATCACCACCAACAGCAAAAGTCCAAGACACGACCTTCAGGATAATACATTGGGCACATATTAATAGTGCACCCTTAATGAGGTTCCTAATTTTACCTCTGCAACAACAAAATTTATCAAACCGGCTTACACTATTACATGGGTGTGAACAGGTGAAGTAAAATAAATTTTCTACACCATGATCAGGAGAAGAATAAAATTGTTTATCTGGACACTGGAACAACTTAGCGCGAAATCTGAAAATGCACGGATAGTATACTAGCAATCAGTCTTATTAAAATTAGCCCCTGCGTTTTATTATTTGTTATCCCAACACGTAGGGGCTGATTTAAATTAGACTGACTTAACTAGGCCTAGCTTACACTCATTAATTGCAACTGATCGAGCATAACTTTATATAAAACGACCAATCAACAACAAAAAATAAATGAAAATAAATAATTACCTTCTCATCGCAGAATACAGCACATGATACCCAATAAACTAATTCTTCATTTGTAAGTTACAACCTCAGTGTCTGTACATAGAACAGCGAACGGCTAGTTTTATTTCGCAACTTTCGGTTTATATCGTTGTCACGTGAGGTAAAAAAAGATATTAATAAACCTGGTGTCGGTGTAATGTCCTGATAAGTCCGATAGTCAAAATTGTGTGAACTAAACACTTTCAAAGTAAAACAAGTCTGTGGTTTGTAATAAATATTGTACTATTTTCGATAGGCAAAATAGTTTTTGATTTAGTTTTCATGAGTTGATGGCTATGGGGTTTTAATCAATAAAATGACTCGATGTGTATTTTTTTCTTTTCTTTTTTTTTTTTTTTTTTTTATTTTTTTTTTTTTAGATTATGTTCCTGAACTAAGTGATATTTAATCATTTTCCACGATGATACTGTACACTGAAAGTTTTTGAAATTTTTTTATTGATATTGATTTTTTTCTTCTAGGGATACGGTAAATATATGCTGACCCGACCTGATAGACTTAAAAAAAAAAAAAAAAAAAAAAAAAAAAAATCCTATATAAACGTTAAAGATGAATAACCAGCATAAGAAATCTAGCTCATCGTGACATTACATCAGATATATCAGGTAGAATTACATTATCTGAACTTTTATTTTACATTAAATCTACTTAATTTTGAATCAAATCATTAATTAAATCTACATTAGTCCGTCATTATAACATGGGAATTTTGCTACATATACAATCCAGTGAATTGCTTGTTGATTAAATTTTGTCATGTTCATGTGTTTAATATAGGGTTCATAATGATAAATCATTAATTGTGAATTTGTAATTGTGAATTTTCTTTACTTTTTGGATTAAGAATTTTCAAATCCCTAATTGAAAATTGTTTTACTTCATGTTTGATCTTGAGGGAGCGCATTTTCACACGTGTTCCTAATTTTCAACTTTGACACCTCTTTCTTGCTTCGAACATATATCACTATGTTTATGGAAATTGGTTTTTACAATCTATAAAATTCAAGGTAAGATCTTAGGATTGTATTTTTTATTTGGTTATGTTTATCTCTCACTCGTTTTACTGTTGTAAATTAATATTATATTAAAAAAAAATTCCCTGAATTTGCAATTTTCTGTAGTTTATTTTATTGGTCAATTTATACCCACATAGGCGGATCTGTCAGTTCAAAGTTTGTTAACATTTTGTTTGTGAGCCTTTCTAGTAATTTTGATCTTGGTTAAAATCAGATATATACCAAAACACGTCTTTGTGAAATTTGTTTGTAAAATTTGTAAATTCCAGATTGATCGTTACCCTCTAGTTGATGTTCGGTCGGACTTGAATAAATTCTGGAACTTTATATAATAAGCTGTATTTCTACATAGGGCCACACACGCATATTTTACATGGTGGAGAATCCTACGGAAGCCGATAGGTGCCAGGGTATATAATTAATACTTATTTAACTGGCGGCCGCCACTTAATTTATGTGGCAGCCGCCACTTAATTTAACTGTCGGCCGCCACTTATTATCTGGCGGCCGCCATATAAATTAACTGGCGGCCGCCAGTTATTTTATCTGGCGGCCGCCACTTAATTTATATATGGCGGAATTGAAAAAACAATGTAATTCGTATCGCTGAGTGATTATATTGGAAAAATTTAGAATAGTACGCAAATACGCAGCATCGTTTTTCAAAGTGAATAGGGACAGTCGGAGGAGAAATTGTCTTTTACAATTGTTGACAAGCAGAAAAGGAACCTAAAATGTCTCTTTTGTCCAAACTTTGTACTCCTAAATTGGAGGGAGGGAGCTCCATTCATCCTTCAATTGATCAGTTAATTCATTATTACATTTTTACCATTCATTACTACCACTAAAAGAGTGGGGCGGGGGCCAAACCACCAATTAATCTTATTTCACATGTGAAAATAATTTAGTTTGCATGTGAAAATAACAGAAATTGAAAGTTGTCGAAAAATGGAGGGTCAGCCCTGTGGTTCTACGTATTTAACAGTACAATCGAAAAACAATAATTTAATGCTCTTAATTATATATATATATATATATATATATATATATATATATATATATATATATATATATATATATATATATATATCACATACATATTACTAAGAATTGGGGAGGGATTGCGCCCCTTTCATTTTGAGAGAGAAATAGAGAAAGAGAGAGGAATTGAATAACTGGTGACAGCCATATAAATGATTTAAATTAACTGGCGGCCGCCACATAAATTAACTGGCAGATAATAAGTGGCGACCGCCAGATAATAAGTGGTGACCGCCAGATAAATTAAGTGGAGGCCGCCAGTTAAATAAATATTAATTCTATACCCTGGCACCTATCAGCTCTCGTAGAATCCGGGTATTTGTATTTATTTCTGATTTACTTTGATCAGTAGCTACATTATCAAGTATGAATGATGAACAGAACCTGCATTTAGATTCTCTACTTTATGGAGCGCCAAATTAACATAAACTCAAATAATTGAAGATATCTTCAATTATTTGAAGATATCAATTCAATTATTGCTCTCTTTAATTGAATTAATGCGCGCATTAAATCAATTATTGCTCTCATCAAATGAATTAATGCGCGCTTCAATTCAATTATTGCTCTCATCAATTGAATTAATGCGCGCATCAATTGAATTAATGAGAGCAATAATTGATTTAATGCGCCCATTAATTCAATTATTGCTCTCTTCAATTCAATTGATGAGAGCACCAATTGAATTATGAGAGCAATAATAGATTTGATGCGCGCATTAATTCAATTATTGCTCTCTTCAATTCAATTGATGAGAGCATTAATTTCGTAGAAATATTGAGCGCAATAATTGATTTAGAGCTCGGTATAAATAATTTGATGATCTCTTTAATTCAATTGAAGATATCTTTAATTATTTACTATGCTTTTGTATAAGGAATTAATGCGCGCATCAATTCTTTTAAAGAGAGCAACAATTCAATTAAAGAGATCATTAATTCAATTGTGGATATGTTGAATTGAAGATATCTTTAATTATTTAGTTGCTCTCCCAAAAAGAATTATTGCGTTCTTCAATTGAATTAAAGATATCATTAATTCAATTGAAGAGAGCAATAATTGAATTAATTAATGCGCGAATTAAATCCATTATTGCTTTCATCAAATGAATTAATGCGCGTATCAATTCAATTATTGCTCTCATCAATTGATTTAATGCGCGCATTATATCAATTATTGCTCTCTTCAATCGAATTGTAGCGCGCATCAATTCAATTGTTGATATCATTAATTCATTTGAAGAGATCATTAATTCAATTAAAGCGCGCATCAATTCAGCAGAAGAATCAATGCTATCATCAATTCATTTAATGCGTGCAATAATTCAGAATTGAAAATATCATTAATTATTTGAAGAGATCTTTAATTAAATTGTTGCGCGCATCAAATAAATATTGATGATATCTTCAAATAATTGAAGATATCTTCAATTATTTGAGTTTATGTTACTTTGGCGCTCCATACTACTTCCCCAAATCACACCATCATAGAGATGGTGACAGACAGTTAGCCAAATACCCCGTCCGATATCCAATGGTGACAGACAAATACCCCGTCCGATGTCCAACGATTCGTTTCACATAGGCCTTACCTCGTTCAGCGTCAACTACGCCAATGCTCATACACCAGCAAAATGTTAGCCTTTTCGCGGATTCAACAGCGAAATGCAACAAAATTCCTCCACACACGCATGTTATTACAATATGCACATTTCTAGTATCTGACACGCTCGAATTGCAATTACCGTAGTTGAAGTTCAGACTGTAAACTGTTACGGAAATAGCCGAGGAGTTACGATTGTAAACGTAGCCGCGGAGTAACACAACTCTCTGACAGTAAACATGTCGCATTCAACTCATCCGCTCACCTGATTGTCAGGCCACTAGATTCGCGGGAAGATCCGAGTTCGACTCCCAAAACTTTTGACGTTTTAGATAAGTAGTGACTGTGTTCACTTCTTCCAGTTTCCACCCCCTTCCTCCCTCTTCCTGATCATAATCTCTATCTCTCTTCTCTCTTTTTTCATTCTTTCTTGTCCCCTCTCTGTCCTTCCCAATTTCCTACCCCCCCTCTCTCTTTTTCTCCCTTTCACCCTGTCTAACCTTCCCTAAACCTGGCGATTTTCTATTTAAACAAACACCCGAGGGCATGTGATGGCGTGGTACAGTTACGTGGACGGTCTGAAAATGTGCAATGCAAAGACTTAAACACATGGTCTGTGGAACATATGGTTGGTTGAACACGTGGTGTCTTGGCGAGTAGAACATGTTGGACGTCATCTATTGGACTAGTGGAGTGACGTCATCGTTTTTTCCCTCTATTTTCTTTTAAGGTTTTTTCATACTTGATAATTGTAAACATTTGAATTTTGCATGTTACATTCTGTACATGTATATGTAAAATATGTGAGTAAATTTTTTTGGTTGTGTTTGAGCGGTTGAGATCGATAAACGGTTATTTTTATAACTAGTGTTAGAATTGGGATAGTAGCATTTTAATTCTGATCAGTCAACCGTCAACACTTTCCTGCTTAACTGAATATTGGGCACAAGTTTTGTTTTTGTCTTGTTTGCTGTTGCTGTTATTGAATGATTATTAAAGTTCTGTTTTCAACATGATTATTCAACCCGTTTCGTTTGTTTGTACATAGTTGCTTTGTTGAATTTCTTTCTTCTTGTGTGAATTAGTGAGGTGCATGGGTGTGAAAACAGGAGTTTCGGGGTAACCCCGAAAGAAAAAGTTGTCACCATTGATCAGAACATGTGTATTACTGTGTTCTGTTTGAGTTATGATTGCTTCTGTTAAAAGAGTTTCTTCTGCACTGGTCTTATTTGTTATCAGACCTAGGGTGTTGTTCAAATATAGTCATTCAGGGAGTTGGCAGCGAATGCGAGAGCACCCACTGACAGAGGTCGAGAGGGAGAAAGTGGAGGTGGGGAGGGGAGGGGACTCCAAAGGAAGTCATTGGAGGTCGACAAACTTCGAGAACAGGGAGGAGTCTTGAAGGTAAAAAAAAAAAAAAAAAAGGGGCGAGTACAGAGATTTAATACAAGACTTGCAATATTGGCTTTGAATGAGGCGGATGCAAATCTGAAGCAACTGGAAGTGTAATGACAAAAGTGCCGAAGGATGTCTTGTTTTGATGGTTGGAAAGAAGATATAGATTCCTACCTCAGACGTTCGAGGTTTGGGGACAAATAACAGTTCATATGAGAACCAATTCTTGTTGTCATTGAAGGGGCTCTTACATGGCTTTGCTATCGGAATGAAATTGTTCGTCCTTGTCAATTCTTTTCCTTTGTGATAACCGCCAGTTTCTCACCTTTCTGCAAGACAAGGCAAGGCGCATGCTGATGATGTCGTTTTGCAACAACAACAAAACTACCCTGGATCGGTCTGTTATTTATCTGGGCCTCTCATCAGTTGAACACACTACAGTTTGCTATTTATCTGGACCTCGCATCAGTTGAACACACTACAGTTTGCTATTTATCTGGGCCTCTCATCAGTTGAACACACTACAGTTTGCTATATTTATCTGGGCCTCTCATCAGTTGAACACACTACAGTCTACTATATTTATCTGGACCTCTCATCAGTTGAACACACTACAGTCTACTATATTTATCTGGGCCTCTCATCAGTTGAACACACTACAGTTTGCTATATTTATCTGGGCCTCTCATCAGTTGAACACACTACAGTCTGCTATTTATCTAGGCCTCGAATCAGTTGAACACACTACAGTTTGCTATTTATCTGGACCTCTCATCAGTTGAACACACTACAGTTTGCTATTTATCTGGGCCTCTCATCAGTTGAACACACTACAGTTTGCTATATTTATCTGGGCCTCTCATCAGTTGAACACACTACAGTTTGCTATTTATCTGGGCCTCTCATCAGTTGAACACACTACAGTTTGCTATATTTATCTGGGCCTCTCATCAGTTGAACACACTACAGTTTGCTATATTTATCTGGGCCTCTCATCAGTTGAACACACTACAGTTTGCTATTTATCTGGGCCTCTCATCAGTTGAACACACTACAGTTTGTTATTTATCTGGACCTCGCATCAGTTGAACACACTACAGTCTGTTATATTTATCTGGGCCTCTCATCAGTTGAACACACTACAGTCTGCTATATTTATCTGGGCCTCTCATCAGTTGAACACACTAGTGATAGGATGGGACACCGCTTATGTCATGGCCCGAACCCACCAGACGAGCTACGTACAATGTTTAGGACAGAACATACCACAGATTCATTTGTACTAAAACTGATTACATTCGATGCGTTTGATCTACTATATCTATCATGCATTAAAGCAAATGATTCGTGAACATACAAAATAATTACCCCAAAAACTATTTTTCTTTGTCCTTTCGCTGTCAGTGACTATGGTGTTTATGTGTCACTTCCTGAGGGAAACATTGTAAATTAAATAAATGAACATTAATGAAGCCTCTATTGCCTGTTATCATAATTTGATGAACGTCAAACCTGGATACTACATTTTCCCTCTCTATGAGTATCGATTCCTTCCGGAGACGTTTCGAGCACGGAAGTGGAAAAATGAAATATAGGACGTCAACTGGAGTACGTTATTACATGGAGAAGTACTGGATATCTATATTCGGTTAGTTCAAGAGGGCGCTTTAGAATGGGCAGTTTAATAATAAAAAAAAAAACGAGGATGATTTTTATCAGAAATTTCAGAAGTGTCGACCGGATGTAGGTGAGACACTCGCCTAAAGTCTACAGTTCGTCTGGGTAGTTTGTTATCTGTGTTAGTGGTTGGAAATTGGCAAAGTCGATTAGAGAGAGTTTGTCACATTTTCTGAAATAAATTATCCTCATTAAACACTTGTTTTCTTTTTGAAATACCGTACGCCCCCAAATATTGAAGGAGTTTACGTATTTACAGATCAGCCCTCAAATATTGAAGGAGTTTACGTGTTTACTGACAGATCAGTACAAACTTTACACAATACTAAGGTAAATATGTTACATGAGTATTACACAGTGATTCCATGTATCTCAGGAAACAGTCAAAACTATTGGTCTTCGGTGGTGTGGATAACCTCATTGGCCTCGTGAGGTCTTCCATATCACCCAGGGAAAATATTTCAGCTATTTTCATGAGATCTATAAAATAGGTGTTATCCGATTGATATACGAATGCATCTACTTATCTATAAATAAAAGAACCACTGAAATGGAGAGAGAAAAGCCAACAATGACAAAATAATTCAATATGTCTGATCCCCAAGATTAATTTATCTATACAAGTGCACATCAACTACCATACAACAACATTACAAAGATGCAGCAAAACGATGGCACACCAAGAAGGATTTCTTTTTGTGTACACACGTGTGTGTGACGAAAGGTTGATTTATGATGTTGATACTTGTATGGTATTGTAATGTGTAGCGGTCACCCAGCCAAGTGCTGATCACACACGCCGTTGCTTAACTTGCATGGTCAAGAGAGAGACTCGGCCACATCACTAGAAAAGCTAGCTCTCTAGCGAGGCAGTATAAGTCCCTTCTTATACTGTCCGCTACATTTTCCCCCGCTTAGGAAAGCTTCGTCCCGAAGCTTAGCGTGAGTTCTCTCTGACTGTTTGGCACCTCTTCATCAACGGCATCCGCCATTACCGACGATAGTCACCCGACGTCCCTGGACGAAACCACATCCGTATCCAGAGCCCCAAAGAGAATCTACCTAAAGAAGGCCCACCAAACACGCTATCACCAATTTGTAACGTGTAGCGATTACCCAGCCAAGTGCTGATTACGCTCGCCGTTGCTTTACTTGTGTGATCAAGATCAAGAGAGAGAGAGACAGACAGACAGACTCATGAGACACCACGTCACTAGAAAAATTAAGCTAGCTCTCTAGCGAGGCAGTATAAGTTCCCTTTTATACTGTCCGCTACAGTATGTTGCTCGCATGCTCACCTTTGATTGCACGAAATGTGATCAGTTGACCTCATCTGGTGGCCGACATTTTATTTGCCATCTTTATGCTACACATTTGCTTCAATTCTCCCAAACTCACTATTTTTCTATATTATCCAATCAGCCTTCAGTAATCACGTGACTCTAACTTGGCGCCACTTTACATTTTGCTTGTAGGTAGACTTAGCTGCAAATAAAGTTTGATCTGTATTTTAAACGAAGCATTTATGGACACTAAAATGATAAGTTGGTCGTCGAATGAAAATTCGTGTTTGACCGGTCAATAGTTTTGAATACTCTTTTATGGCACTGCACGTGAATTCTTTGGTGACCAGGTCTTCCAATCGTCTGTTGGAATTCCCATGGGCACGAATTGTGCTCCTTTGTAACTGACCTATTTTGATATTCCTATGAAGCAGAATTTATTCAAAAACTTCTACGTGAGAAGAAAAAAACTCTTGCTGTGGCCTTCAATTCGACATTTAGATATATCGACGATGCATTATCTATTAACACTAATACTTTTCATTCATATGTCGATTCATTATATCTCTGCGAGTTCGAAATAAAAGACACCACAGAGTCGTCCACTTCTGTTTCATACTTAGATATTTTATTGAAAGTAGATATTAACGGCAAACTAACAACTCAACAAACTAACAACTCAACTTTATGACAAACGGGATGATTTCATCTTCTCTGTCTCCAACTTCCCATATCTATGTAGCAATATCACATTATCACCTGCACATGGTGTTTACATCTCTCAACTGATTCGATACGCAAGAGCTTGTTCTGCGTATGGTCAGTTTTTGAATCGAAGCAGGCTACTGACAAACAAATTGATAGTGCAGGGGTTCCAACAGTCTCGTTTAAAACCAGCATTTCGCAAATTCTATGGTCGTTATAACGATCTAGTTCGTCAATGCAACCTATCATTGGGTCAAATGCTGTCTGCATGACGTGTTTCATGCCGATTGTTAGGCCGTTCTTGGCACATTGATTTTGACTACGGATAACTCCGTTTACCTGATCAAGATACGGGGCTCGCGGCGGGTGTGACCGATCGACAGGGACTACTTTCATAAAGCACTTTATATGTTCATTCAGTCTACTTTCAAATGTTGAATACATGTATCTTCCAGAGAAGCACTCGCATTCCAAGATTTAATTTGGATTTAATTGAAATCTATAATTCATTATGTCGTGTGGTTAGATCTGTATAAACCTAAAAACCCTTGTTTGTCCTACTCCTAATTTTGCATTATTTATAGGAGTACTGAGATTGATCAACGTTCGTTATCTTCAATTTTTCACCGATCAATTTCAAACAGATCAAAGAGTGTTTGATTTTCATAGCATATAGGACTTTTGTTGAACATAATCCTTGGTGTATATAAAAATTTTGCCTAACGTATAAAATAAATAACTTTTTCAGTCTAGTTATTGGATGCACAGAACTGAATAATTGATTTGAAATAGCGTGTTAGAACAATCAAATCTAACTTAGATGTGCAATTCAGAAAATAATTGCCATCAGTGTGACAGAAAAGCTCTAATTACGGAAAATCAAATAATAATCAGAAAATTATATATTGCTTTCTAGTTTCTTATATTGACTGGTATACTCGATTGTTAGAGTAGTTTGCACTGCAATGCATCATGTGATCTTAGAATTTTGTGTAATTCAAGAATAAATCAATATTTTGTTAAAGAGACACTACAGCTCATTTTCCAAATTTTAATCAAGTGGTTTTTAAAACACGTACCGATAAAATAATAAAAATTATACCGATACAGACAATTTTTAACCATTTGAATGCATTAATTTGCTCTTAACTGCGTTTTGAAGATTATCCGGAATTCGAAGGTATCTCCGTGCTGACTTGAACTTTTTACATCACATGACAGCAAACGTGTTGTGTAGAAACTTATTCAAATACCCCTTAAGGGGTCCACACTCGCTTTTCAAGAATGGGATTATTCCCCGATTCTTATAATTAAGTAATTATAAATTATTATTCTAACGGAATCCTTTCCATGCATGCCCCTGTTCACCCAAAATGTACTGTTTTAAACTAACACGTAACGAGTTCAGATGAAAATAGCACTTACTTTTAAAGTGTGTGTTTCATACCTCTTGGTTGGGCCCCACGTAAATTTTATCCTTATCTGTACGAATTGTATTTTGTTCTATTTAAACCCCTTTTCTCGCATAATCTGTCAAAATTCTGGGTCAACCCATTGTACCTTTTTATGCTGCATTGTTTATCGTCTGTGCGCATGCGTCTGCAGACCGAAAGGAGGAGTCTTGATGTATTCTTACAGAACCGTCAAGACGGATTAATTTTTGCGCTCAAATGAGAATTTTCAACTCTAAAAATGTCTCATTTTCGCTAAGTTTATACATTCAAAGATGCAACAAAATATGAGAAAGCTCCAAGGATATTGTCATTTTATAATTTTTACTTAAAATGAGCTGTAGTGTCTCTTTAATTTCGTACTGTCAGGGACCTATATACTAAGTAGTATATAGGTCCCTGGTACTGTCATCAGTAAAGTACATGTCAGTAGTTCTTCCCAAAGTACATCTAATAACGTGATTGAATAATTCCATGATTCTAATATGTCTAACATCGGACCAATTAATAAGTTGGAAATTCCCTAAATAGATACAGTTAGTTTTTTAGCTCACCTGAATTGTTAAAATCATGGCCCCCGGGGGTTGGATGGGGCCACAATAGGGGATCAAAATTTCACATAAAAATATATAGGAAAAATCTTTAAAAATCTTCTTCTCAAGAACCACTGAGCCAGAAAAGCTGAGATTTATATGAAAGCTTTCTGATATAGTGCAAATTTTAAATTCTTAAAATCCTGGCCCCCGGGGGTCGGATGGAGCCACAATAGGGGATCAAAGTTTTACATACAAATATATAGGAAAAAATCTTTAAAAATCTTCTTCTCAAGAACCACTCAGCCAGAAAAGCTGATATTTACATGAAAGCTTTCTGACATAGTGCAGATTCAAGTTTGTTCAAATCATGGCCCCTGGGGGTAGGATGGGACCACAAGGGGGGTTCAAAGTTTTACATACAAATATATAGGAAAAATCTTTAAAAATCTTCTTCTAAAGAACCATTGGGCCAAAGAAGTTCACATTTACATGAAAGCTTTCTGACATAGTGTAGATTCAAGTTTGCAAAAACCATGGCCTCCAGGGGTAGGTTGGGGCCATAATAGGGACTACGGTTTTACATGCAAATATATATGGAAAGTCTTCTGATATGGACCAAGGTGACTCAGGTGAGCGATGTGGCCCATGGGCCTCTTGTTTAGTCTTCCAATGAAAAGTTGCGTGTCTCATCACTTTCGATTAGGTCTTGCACTTTACTGTAAACACAGATGACCGGCAATATATCGTTTGGTGAGTTCTAGTAGTAAATTTCGATGTTTTGAATAATTCAATAATACTTTAACATTTTCACGGTCAATACAATGTTTTATCTACACCCGAAGTACTTTACCTCCCGGGTTATGTGAATAGTCAGGGGCGGATCCAGGAATTGTGGTTACGGGGGGTGCCACTTTATGAGGCAGTGGGTGCAAGGCGAAGCCCTGGTGGGTGTCCAGGGGGCGAATCCCCCGGAAGCTCCTGGATTTTATGGGGCTTGAAATATTTCTCCTATTAAGTCATTTGTACTATTTTCTATCATTTTAATAAGGTGAAATTAATAAAATTACCCAAATTTTAAGGGGTTTGGGGAAAAAATTAAGTTCTCCCAATAAAGTAATTCAAGAAATTAAAGGATTAAAGTCATTTATTTCTCCGGGAGTGGAAGAAATTATTGCTTCTTTTATCGTTTAGTACATTTTCCTAAACAAGACACCGCGATTTACCTTAAATTTGAATTTACACTGATAGTGTACTGTTCAGGTTGCCAAGGCATCTTAATGACCTCGAATTATTGCATAGTAAGCTAAAAGTTGGAATGATTCATGTAACTTTTTCCTTGCTTGTTGTTCCACGTCCCATTTCAGAAAGTTCACTCATGGAAACAAGGTTTTAACGATACATGACGATACGGACTTATGACTTATGACAAGCAATATGCAAAGGACTAGTGACCTTTATTTCCTTCGAAGGGACATTCACTACCAATGTTAAACGTCTTAGTTTTGACATAGCATCAGGATCGAGAATCGAACCCGAGCTTCCGGGTGACGAAACGAGCACTTTAACCACCAGATTAGGTCAATAGGAAGTTAAGTAAGTTAAGTCTTACATGTTTGCTTCTCGATTTTTACTTCTTGAAACAATACAAATGAATTTTTACAACATATTGTTATCCAAATATGACTTTGTCTTAGCAACTACATAAATGGATGGACTTATGAAACGCAACACAACTTTTTTCATTTTTTTTATTTTTATTGCATACTTCACTCACCATATCATGCTGGTTTTGAAAATCCCTCGTTCATTATTCACATGATCCGCGGGAATCCGGGTTATAATAGGTCCTCAGTACCCTCTTGCTTGTCGTAAGAGGCGACTAAATGGGGGGCGGTCCTTCGGATGAGACCGCAAAAACCGAGGCCCCGTGTCACAGCAGGTGTGGCACGATAAAGATCCCTCCCTGCTCAATGGCCATAAGCGCCGACCATAGGCCTAAATTTTGCAGCCCTTCACCGGCAGTGGTGACGTCTCCATGTGAGTGAAATATTCCCGAGCGTGACGTTAAACAATATTCAATCATTATTGACATGAGATCAATGTTCTCTATCTTCACCTTTCATTATGTGAGTTACATTTCACGGTTGCTATTCAAAATCAATGAAAAGGTAAAAACGAGTTTTGTGGTGATTAAACAATTCTACGGCTGATGGCAAATGCAAAATCAGCAGTAAGATAAAACTTCAAGTAGTTTGTTGTAACTGTATCATCAGACAAGATTGTAACGTGTCAAGGGGGTTCGTACCCGGTTGATTCCAGGATCTGGGGTTTTGAATTAATTCAACAAGTAAATAATTTTCCTCTGTAAAAATGATTGAACAAAATGATACAGTTTTCCTCTCCAAAGTGATTTAAATATATAACTACTGGTCTGCAAATATATACAAATAAGACCCTTCCCTTACTTAGGGGAAAATCACACTTGGTCGGCCTATATTACTACTTTATGAGTTTATACACCTCTAGATAGAGATATGCCTTATTCAGGCAGTAACAACTATCTAAGAGGTAAGCCCTAGCCGAATAAAGGTGGTCCAACTCCAGAAGCAGCAGTTACTGTGTTAATGCCTTATTCAGGACGGACAGTGAACTGCTAACCTCTGAAGCCTTACACCTTCCCTAACCGAGGAAGAATGACAAATAAATAGGTGAACCTCCAGGAGGTCAACCTCTAAAATGCTAGCCACTACTGTGGTCAGACTCCAAACAAATGGTCCTATATAACAAAGAAGTGTGGCAAGCCTCCAATATTTATATAAGGCAATCCACCTGTGGCAAGCCTCCAATATTAGGCAATCCACCTGACCAAACTAACCGTTATAATGCTTCTTCTTCCTCCGCTTGGCTTAAAAGAAAAACTTACTGACTGGCTGCAGCTGTATATATACCCTCTGTGGGTCACATGATCAGCAACAGTTTCTAGATCACCCGCTGCTAGCTAATTGTGTATCAGCCATAGTTAAGTTTCTAGATCACCGTTTCTGTAGGCCTCTTGCAACATTGAAAAACATGAAATCATTACAAGATCAATACATGATCGCCCACGAACTACGAGGGCGAGTCAATAAGTAACCAGTCTAACTTATTTCTGGTGGAGATCCACCTCTTCTTTTTCGATGTAATTGCCCTTTAGTGTGATGCACTTAGACCAACGGTGTTCAAGTGTCATTACCCCATAACTGAAAAAGTCAGGTTCCTTTCCATTGACCCACTCCTCAACTGCCGTCATGCTTTTTTCATCAGACAGCAAATGACATCTACGGATATCCTTTTATAAGCTTGGGAATAGGAAGAAGTCACTAGGAGCTAGGTCAGGCGAATAGGCAGGATGTGGTATTAATTCATACCGATTTCGCTCTACAGAATCCATGCAACTTTGCAAGTGTGGACTCTCGCGGTGTTCTGTTGCAGCAAAACACCTTTAGAGAGTTTACCTCGGCGTTTTTTCACGGATGGCGGTTCTCTGCTGCTCTAGCAAGTTTGCATAGTACACTCCAGTTATTGTACTTTTCTTGGGTAAAACGTCCAAAGTAATAACGCCTTTTGCGTCCTAAAAATACTGTGATCATCACCTTGCCAGCAGATGGTTGCGTCTTGAACTTCTTTGGTCTCGGGGACCCAGGCCCTACCCACAGACAACTCTGAGCTTTATTCTCTGGCAAATAATAATGAACCCAACTCTCATCTACAGTCACTATACGCAAAAGAAAATCATCTTTTGACCTAAAAAGCTTCATGAATGCCCTGTATACTGATGCTCTGGTTGCCATTTGCTCATCGCTAAGGGATTTTGGGACCCAACGGGTTGTTAACTTTCGCATACCTAAGCAATCATGTAAGATTGTTGAAATGCTACCATGTGAAATGCCTAATGCCTGCGCTATTTCTTCCACATAAATTCGCCTATCAGAGTATACCAGATTCCGAACTTTCTTACACATTTCTTCGTCGATGGCATTCACAGGGCGTCCAGACCTGGCTTCATCTTCTAAAGATGTTCTACCGCGTTTGAATTCCCCTACCCAGAATTTGACCTGAGCATAAAATGTCGCAGAAGACCTATAAAAGCATCGGCTAACTCGCCATGTATTTCCTTGCCTGATTTACCATTTGAATACAAGTACCGAATTATAGCATGGTATTCAACTTTGGATGAAAAACATGCCTTTGCATCACTAGCCATGTTTAACATTCAATATCTTATTAAAGAATGACTCGATTACGCGTGCAATTTTGAACCCAGGTATAAAACATGTATTGAAACAAGGCAAGAAAAAGTGACCGTCTCGGTCAATCGGAAATGGGATAGGCTAGTTACTTATTGACTCGCCCTCGTAGTTGACCAGTTGTGACAACGCCACGTCAACAAGCGTACTTGTCAATGTACCATGGCAGATATGTTTATGGCTGCGGCGAGTCGAACGATTGAATTTCATGGTAGGTTCATTCTTCCTTGAAAAATATCCAGAATTTTGAAACGCCATTTGATATGTTATAGAGGACCTCACAAAGGGTTACATGAAAGTTATTTAGAAAATTTGCTTCAAACGAACAGCATCGATGTTCTTGCTTGGCCCGATATGTTCCTGAACTTAAACGTGATTAAAAATTTGTGGGGCGAGATAGGTTAAGACGTGTGCAGGCGTCAGTCATAGAGTCCACAATAACTTGGAAGAGCATTGTTGGAAGAGTGACAAAACAAGTCCCAAAGAACCGTTCGGAGTGCCTACACACCGTTATCATACAGAGTGTCTGTCAGTCAATGACACATCACCTACACAATGTTATCATACAGAGTGTCTGTCAGTCAATGACACGTCACCTACACACCGTTATCATACAGAATGTCTGTCAGTCAATGACATGTCACCTACACAATGTTATCATACAGAGTGTCTGTCAATAACACGTCACCTACACACCGTTATCATACAGAGTGTTTGTCAGTCAATGACACGTCACCTACACACCGTTATCATACAGAATGTCTGTCAGTCAATGACACGTCACCTACACACCGTTATAATACAGAGTGTCTGTCAGTCAATAACACGTCACCTACACGGGTGCAGGACTTTTCGGCACCAAGACGTTTCGGCACTTTATTATTAAGACGTTTCGGCACCAAGATGTTTCGGTACCACGACGTTTCGGCACTTACTTTAAGATGTTTCGGCACCAACAATTATTTTTTATTTGGCACTGATTTATAATTGATTTGATAATACATTATTTGATTTTAATCTGAATTTTATATTATACATTAATTTGCTATTATATACAAACTTCGGATAATTGAAAATCTTTTGGGGGGGGGGGTGTATAACAAAGCAATTTAAATGGGCCCTCCGTTGAATGTGTAAATTGTAAAAACAACAACACCCATATCCTTCTCCCTATTCCGTGACTAGGTGCTAATTAGGAGGAGATAATGAAGAGTCCCCTGGTACACAATGGGGGCTTCACATCTCATTTCTGAAGAGAAAACCAACGATGTCAGGTCAGTATGAATTAAATTAGATGCATATATATTTTAAATTAGATAAAAAAGATATAGTATATCTTATTTTTATGTCCCACTCGATGGTTGGATTGTTATATATTATACCAGCTTTGTTTGAAGCATTTTAACTAACGAACATTGACAAAAAATATGATGGGTAAATCATCATTAATTTCAATTTCAGATAAATTTTGTTGTACAGTGTATATTTAGTTGTATGTCACATGTGAACATACATGCAGCACATTGTTCCTTATTTCTAAGATATATTTTAGATCTTTAGATCTCTTAGGTTTTTTTTTAATTGTGTTAATTTTTGGTTAAAAAAAAAATAAAAAACCCAAACATTTTCTCTGATCTATAGACATTCCATAACTTAATTGTTGATGGTAAAAAGATATAGCCTGCAACTGTTCTAGTGATTTATATATGAAACACACCCATTCTCTGTCACCCATAATAAGTGCATTTCATGTTTCTATTTGCTGAAAGAATATAGTAGTCTAATGTTACCCTTCTTTCATATAGATAAATAATCGTAAATAACAGAAAAATAGAGGTGACATAGTTAATATAGCAAAAGGCATTTCAAAACGAAAATTCATATGCCGCAATTTAAGAACTTTGAATGGACACAGAGTCTTGGAGTATATATTCCATGTAGCTGGAAAACTACTCCTTGGACGGAGAAAAAAATATTTCTGGCATGGTATTCTATTGTTACGCTTAAATGTCATATATCAAATATTAATATTGATTACGTTTTCTACATTTGTAATAATAATAGCAATTCTGATATATTTTTTTCAATAAGTAATTTAAATATATCACTATTTGCATTATAATATGTCCATTGTTTAACAAAATGGGGGCAGCTCCTACCCCCATCCCTCGATTCTACATGCTTGATATTTTATAGAGTCGCAAATAAAAAGCAACAAGTTCTCCTTCCAGAGTTGCATCTTACGTTAAATTGCAGATGCTATGTACGTTATCAACATAAATATGTAATTCTTCTATACAAATGATCTATTATAAATAAAACTTTTATTACATCTTATAGAACCACATGTACTGATTCTGAGCAACGTCGTATCGAATTGGAAAACCGCTATAAAACATTTCATATTCCTTATGTTATGCGTTATTCTTTTTAAAAGGTACTTACAATGTAGCTTTATAGAAAAATAATAATATTGTATCAAATACTATGGATAGTTGATATAGATGTCGGGATTTCACATGCATACAATAAAATTATCGGCTAGTTAAAATGTAAGTTATTATTACAATTATTTGTGCATTGATTTTTTTTTTATTCTCACAGACAAATGCATTGCATGCAATAAGAGTGTTCGCCCCAGACAAGAGGCCATACAGTGTGATGGATGTGAACTATGGCAACACAGAACATGTAATACTGGTATGATTTTATTCTTTTACTTAATGAAAAATAAGAATGGAAAGCAGTTGTATAGTAATGATTAAAAAATTCCATCAAATGAACAATGTAATGGAACACAAATTTTAATAATATGACAGGAATCAGCCGTGACCAGTATAGACGAATAGGGAAACTGCAAGAAGACCTTCAGTGGGTTTGCGCCCGGTGCTTGGAAAATCCTACTGATACAGAAGAGGTACTGGTATACGTTATATTTACATGAATGCAATAACATTAAGAACATTTGTATTAAACATCTTGAAATAATTAAGAACATATAATTGGAAATTAGTAACGAAATATCCTTGACATTTGCTTCCACATAGGACAATTAAGGTTTTAAAATGGATAAATTAATTCTTCATGTCAGGAACACTCAGTAGATGAATCCCTATTAGACACTTCTATAAAAATATATTATATTCTTTCAGTCTGTAGCTGCAGCTGATGCCACATTTCACGTGTCAATAGCCTCCCTTGGTTCATCAGTTGCTGAATCCGATGATGAAGATGAACAGGAGGATGAATCTACAGTAAGATTTTGAATATTATACAAAATTTAATATTATAATTAGCATACTTGATTCTGAAAAATCCGGCCGACTCGAACTGGGTATACCCGGCGACGTGCTGACAATCAAATGACCCGGCTAATGAAAATGACGTTTCATACAACTTTCATATACCACAGAGTGCATGGATACAGTTTCTGAAATTGCAAAAATAGCGCCATGGATGCTTAAGGGCCCACGTACTTCACCGATGAACACATAGAACATCAAACCCGACAAAGGCCATTCGATTTTTAATCACTTCTCGCATTGATGAAACAAACATTTGAATAACGAAAATTGTTGCCATTCTTTTTTGCTATGTGTTTCAAATGTTTAGTGTTTTGTATTTTGATTTTTTGATTCATATTCAGTTTGAAGTTCATGCCTTAAACCGTTAATATATTCACAATCGAGAGATTAGAAGATACCAGAAATTATAGTAACGAACATTTGACTTTAATCTAATTAATGAAAAGATGTAGTGTTAACTTTCGGAAATACTAGAATAAACTGTAATTCATGAATAAATGTTATACTTTGTACACATGTAGAATAGTTTTACGTTTATTTGACACACAGGGAAGTTGTATAGACATCGCGCACGGTACTGTTGTCACTTTACGTTACGCTTATAACGTCATATAAATTGTGGCAAAATAATCACGAAAACAACGTCACAATTTAAACAAATTCATTATCTCCAAGCTGTAACATCATAATTAAAGCACATGCATGATTTATAGTTTAAAAATTCAAAATAAATCTTTGTACGTGTACTGTGTACATTCATAAAAATTATGAATTCTTAGAAATACTCCAAAGTATACGTACTGTATTTATTTCACCGTGCCTACAACAGCAGGCATCTCGTATGAAATAAGTTTCGATAGGTTTCGTTTCGCTTCGGTAGATTTCGTTTCATTTCGATTTTTTTTGGGGGGGGGGGAGTGGTCTCGTGAAAACTAGTGAATTTAGATTTTTTTGTGTCAGACGTTGAACTTTTGATCTCGTCCCTTATATTATATGAAAGTTTGAATGGTAGTGTATTTGGCGTGTAAAACGGTGCATTTATACACATTTTGATTTATATGCTATTTCAGGAAGAACAAACAATGATCTAGAAGGTTGGCACAACCAAATCAACTCTAGAATGAACTCCAGAGGACGAGTCCCATTTTACCTCCTATTACAAGAACTGTACACAGGGTCACTGCCATCCCCATGCAGGCCAGGCTGCTGACAGAAGGGAAGATGGAGAGACTACACAGGAAACAGTCCTCCAAACTCAACGGTAAACTATTCCAACTTTGGGAGGAATACAATGCCAGACAGATCAGCACCACCCAGCTGCTGAGAATGTGCTCGTAGTTATATGGACCTGTTGACATCTGATGTTAATTTCTGTTCTGTTGTGTTAAGTGTTACTTCATCGGTGTTGGGGGAAAATGTTTGACTGTATAATTCATTTATTTATTTGAGTGATTGAAAACTGTATGATGGTAAATGTTTGTTTGACATAAGTACTGCTAAATAAAACACATTTAAAAATGCTTCATTTGGTTTTTACTGTACTGATATTGAATTTGCATAGCAAGCAAAGCACTACATAGATAAGAAAAGTAAGCAATTAAAGCACTACACTTATTGATGCTCATCACAAATGCTCTATTAAAGCGGCATGGACACGATTTGAGCTGAAAATTTTCAAATTTTATTTTTCCATTTTTATTGTGAATTGTGAGCTTTACCACTGATATTCAAATTTTTGCTAACAATTAGAAATACCTAATCTAAGCATTCTAAACATTAAAAATGGAAAAATAAAATTTGAATTTTTTTGGCTCAAATTGTGTCCGTGTCCCTTTAATGAACTATGCTAAGGTCAATATGACAGATTAATAAATATTCCACTATAGTCTTTTAATTAGAGAGAAACTGATAATGATTCTCGTTGATAATATCATAACATTGAAATATGTTCAAATGAAATCAGTGATTTTTCTCATATACTTTTTTTGGCACGCTGTTTTTGACTATAATAGCTCTAAAACTTCATTGCTATTTCGGATTTCAAACATCCCTGAAGAGACATTATTTGTCGAAATGCGCATCTGGTGCATCAAAATTGGTACCGTATAAGTTTTACATAATGTTATATGCAGCAAAACAATATCTCCATTTTCGAGGGGATAGAATAAACAACAAAAATGAACTTTTCATACATTAATGGTAACATTTGTTGGGGCAAATTTTGTAATAAAAAAAAATTGCATATAATTTGAATGTGATTTATCTTTTTATTGATGATATGTATATATTTTCAATAAACATAAACATGCAATGAGTGAAATTCGCATCCTGTCTAAATTTCATGCAGTTTTATCCGCCCGACAATGAGTTAACAACCCTCAGATTACAAACGTATATTGTCAGGATTTTTTCCTCTTTATTATTTTTCTTTGAAGTTTTATTTAAAGTTGGCACTGTGTACAAGCATAAACAAATATTATGAGCTCTACAGAGCTCTTAAACCGACTATCACAGACAAAATAGAATACAAATATCACAAAAGTAAGCATGCAAAAACACATATATACATATATACACGCATACTGTATAAATAGAAGTTAACAATTAAATACAAAATAAACAAATGCCTTTCACTATAAAATTTAAGCACTGAATCTAAACCACAGCAGCAAGAATTGTTAAGAAGCACTAAAACTGTTATAACTGAAAATAAGAAAAAATATAATAATTAATATATATAGCAGTTTACAATAGCTAATTTACAAAGTATACCAAAAAAAGGGGTGGGGGTGGGGTGGAAAGATGTTCAAAATAAAAATGAATCTTTCAAAATAAAAATAAAAATGGGTAGTAATGCAAATGAAAGGATTTTGAAAATAATTTTAAAATATGTTAAGGTGCTATGACGCATTTATATACAAATATATTTATAACGGACTTTTATAAACAAGCACGGGTCTTTCGTGTTAGGTAGTGTACTGTGAACTTATTGTACACCCACACCGGTATCTGTTGTTTGTCTACTAAACTGCAAATTGTCCAATATTCCATTTATAAACATAAAACAAAGTTTAACAAGTATCTAGTCATTTTCTAACAAAATTATTATGAAGTCCCGAAACGTGTTACCTGAAGTCCCGAAACATGTTAATCGAAGTCCCGAAACGTGTTGTCTAGTCCCGAAACATCCGGGTCCCGAAACGTCGGGCTCCCGAAACGTCCGTAATTCACCTACACACCGTTATCATACGGAGTGTCTGTCAGTCAATAACACGTCACCTACACACCGTTATCATACAGAGTGTCTGTCAGTCAATGACACGTCACCTACACACCGTTATCATACAGAATGTCTGTCAGTCAATGACACGTCACCTACACACCGTTATCATACAGAATATCTGTCAGTCAATGACATGTCACCTACACAATGTTATCATACAGAGTGTTTGTCAGTCAATGACACGTCACCTACACACCGTTATCATACAGAGTGTCTGTCAGTCAGTGACACGTCACCTACACACCGTTATCATACAGAGTGTCTGTCAGTCAATGACACATCACCTACACGCCGTTATCATACAGAGTGTTTGTCAGTCAATGACACGTCACCTACACACCGTTATCATACAGAATGTCTGTCAATAACACGTCACCTACACACTGTTATCATACAGAGTGTCTGTCAGTCAATGACACGTCACCTACACAATGTTATCATACAGAGTGTCTGTCAGTCAATGACACGTCACCTACACAATGTTATCATACAGAGTGTCTGTCAGTCAATGACACGTCATCTACACACCGTTATCATACAGTGTCTGTCAGTCAATGACACGTCACCTACATACTGGTATCATATATACAGAGTGTCTGTCAGTCAATGACACGTCACCTACATACTGTTATCATACAGAGTGCTTGTCAATGACACGTCACCTACACACCGTTATCATACAGAGTGTCTATCAGTCTGGTGCTCTAACCACTGAGCTATCCAGGCCGATAGGCCATGGTCCGTAAAGCCCTAACTACTATACCCTCAATTGATTTGTCTTCGCTTGAAGACATACAGCCCAGATTCGTTTCACCCCTGGCAGGACAACCTGCAGTGCAGGGGTGGTAAACGGCACCAACTCTAATATAATAAAGGGAAAAATATGTGGCTAGACCGGAACTCCTGCATTACTAGTGAGGTGCTCTAACCATTGAGTTATCTGGGTCAATATCCACGGTCCGTATAGCTCTAACTACTACAGGAGGAAGTATCTCCCGTTCACCGGTCACACTCGCTGTGAGCCCGATATCTTGACCAAGTAAACGAACGAAATACTAAAGCAAAACATTTTCTTAAGTTTCATAATAAATTTTCCAATCTTTGTCAGAAAAGAAGATGAAAATCAACCCTGTTGCCTTAATTTTTTTTTTACCAAAATGCAATGATAGTCATTTTCTCATTATTAAATCTATCATACCCATTCTTACATTCTACAACAATGATGATGCAATTGAAAACATTATACTTTTCTATGAAACATTTGGAATATACATATGAAAGAAAATACTGCCTGATATATACTTTGAGACACATTGATTATTACCTAGGTGGCTGCATATTTCTGATATTTGTCTAGACGCAACAGTTTACAGGCAAGCTAAAATGTGAACTATAGCATCTGGTGCATCAAAATTGGTACCGTATAAGTTTTATATTATGACCCCTGGGTCGAGGCCTCTGCTGGTGGACTGTTATTCCCCGAGGGTCTCTACAGCCCAGTAACTAAGTACTTCGTTACTAGCTTGAAAATACGGATGTATATTTAATTGCTGTTATAAAATTTAGAAATTCATTTCAAAATTAAGGATTATCTCCCTCATGCATAGCTCTTATCCTTGGACGAATTTGGCTCCACTTTTTTTTTGGCACGCTGTTTTTGGCTATATTTAGCTCTAAAGCTTCATAGTTATTTCGGATTTCAAACATTTCGGTTGAGCATCACTGAAGAGACATTATTTGTCGATATGCGCATCTGGTGCATCAAAATTGGTACCGTATAAGTTTTATACCATATATATTCATCATCATCAAAGTTTTTCATTCCACACCTGTTGACAAAAGCCTGCAATCAGTGTTTCAGCCTTCCAAACTTCAGTGATGATAATCTGCTTAAAAGCTCTTGATAAACAATGCGGGTTGCCAAAATGTTAATATCAAGTTTCTTTCCATGGCGATCGACAGACAGCCAGACATATCGACAACATATGTCTTTTCAGATTAGATATGATATTTCTATATAAATTCAAAATACATATTTTAATTAACACCATTTGCAAGTCCTGCACGAATACGTATAGTGTGAGTATGATGGTCTCTCTGCCAATTTCGCTTTGTTTGTTTATTTTTGATTTCCTCTTCTTTTTAAAAATTTTATTTTATGTTTTTTTTATACTGTAAGTTTCATTCGCAAAATGAATGTAGATTTTGACTTCCAATTTGTAAATATATGGTATATAGTGTATGTGAATATTAGGATTATATCTATTTTCTTTACCAATGACTAATTGTATCATTTCTTCTAGTGAGCGTTCTCGATAAAATTTGTAAACGTTTAACTTTATAATCCACAGAAAATCTACCGCGTCAATTACATTACAGCATGTCAACAAATCATTCATTTTTGTATAAGAGAAATATCAATATCTCGTATTACATGTAGATATGTAAAAACAAATATGCGTGCCATCTATCAAATGTGGATTCTGAAATATTCCAAAGTACTTATAGTAAATTTGAAATCACAAAACCTTTTTAAAATCAATAACGTACGAGTTTTCAATACTTTCACAACCATTCCTCACGATAAATTAAATACCAATCTCTGTGACATCACCGACAGCTGCCTCTTGAATAAAAATGGAATTCGGAAATAACCCTTGTGGTGATCAGTTATCTAAGAATTACTTTGTTATACACAACTGTATTTCTACGCACAGGTATTCTGACAATGATTTTAAAAGATGCTGAAATTCCTCATTGACAATATATACATAGATCATCAGATTTTAATTGCCATGAGAACGAATTGTGCTCCTTTTTTAGCCGACCTCTTGTTGTGCTGGTATTCGTTTGAGACAGAACGTATTTCAAAAGATTGTACATGAGAAGAAACACTTTTCATGTAGCCTTCAACTCGACATTTGAATACTTTGCCATTTATCTATCAACAATATTCACTTTCATTCATATCATGACGATAAGATATATCTCAGTAAAACAAACATCATAGCGTATCCCATATCTGCTACATATTTGGGTATTTTATCGAATTTACACGATGACGGTACATTAACAACAAGACAAACAATCTGATCTATAAATTGTATCCATTTCTAAATACACCAGCTAACAAGACGTACAAAAGTTTGAAATATATTGGATCTCAATTTGCGCTAACTTTTTCGAGTGATCCATCTTTATCACATTTGAATTTAATATTCAAAAGATGCTGGAGTTCCTCATTAACAACATCTACGTAATTTGTGGTGATTAGGTCTCCCAACAGTGAAAGGTGAAGATAACGAACCGTGATCAATCTTATAACTCCTATAAGCAATACAAAATAGAGAGTTGGGCAAATACGGACACTTGGATACACCAGAGTCTATTGAAATTCTCATGGACATCCGTGTTTGCCCAACTTTCTATTTTGTATTGCTTACAGGAGTTATGAGATTGATCACTATTCGTTATCTTCGCCTTACATGAATGGTGCCGCTTTATCATTATCATAAATACCATGAAAAATACAAATTTAAAGTCGGGCAACCACGGACTGCTGGAAACTCCAAGGTGGGATCAGAAGTAAGCAATTCCTGTTGACCGGTCACATCCGCTGTGAGCCCTTAATCTTAATCACGTAAACGGAGTATCAGTAGTCCAAATCAGTATATAAAAACTGCCTATCAAATGGTATGAAATAAGTCAGATATTCGGCCTAATGTCAAGTTGCATTTGCAAAGATCATAATCCACCAACGAATTTGCGAAATGCTGACTTTAAACGAGACTGTTGAAACACCTATAACATCAACTCATTTTCAGTAGCTGCTTGCCTAGATTTATAAAATCAATTACACGCAAAACAGGTCCCAACGTATCGAATCCGATGAAAGACATACATGTATCAGTAGGCCTCTTTTTCGGTGCGGTATTGTGGAAATTTTGACCATGGATTGCCTGTGACGAAATGTTTTTGTCGCAAAATTTTCATCTTTTTATTAAAGAGCAATACTACATAGTGAATGAAAATGTGATGATAGTGAATAGTGATCAATCTCTTAAATCCTATAAAGAATACAAAATTAAGAATACGGCAAGCACAGACCCCTGGACATACTAGAGGATCAGGTGCCTAGTAAGCATCGAAATGTAAATTAATTGATTTCAAGTTATTTGCATTTTGTAATTCGCAAATATCTTTGTGGTAGAATGATAGTTTGTGGGATGTGGGATGCACTAGAACATCTTTCAGCTTGGACCTAAATCAATTACACACTTTCAATATTTATTTTTTATCAGGTATTGTTTGGTTGTCCATTCTGTTATACTTGTTAACAATAGCAAGAATATGATACTTCCATAATACTTTAATTTCTTCATACTTTCATGGATCATAGCAATCTTTTTCCAATCATTTAAGAATCTCAGTCGTCACCATGAGCTCTTCTACAATTATTCTCTTGTTCCTGGCCGGTTCCATGTTCACAACGGTTCTGACAGCATCGTGTCCAAGTCACTGTTACACCGCCAGTTCTACGTGCATCAACAACTGTTACAACACCGTGTCAACTATTATCGGCAACATCGGGAAACGTGCCGTCATGGAAGCTAAATCACGTCAAAGAAGATACAATTGTTACGATATGTGTATGTCCTTGTACAAGGCATGCTGCGGAACAAGTTAAAGGGAACATTTTGAGACGAAAATTAATTTTTAAGTAATAAAAACGTCTTATTAAAAGAGTTGTACAACAATTTTGAATGCATTGTTATCATTTCTTTAGAGGTTTGTGTAAATTACGGGATGGTAAACAAAGTACATACATGTACATGTATATCAGTCTCATGGACCGAAATAAATACAGATATGTCTGATAATTGCTTCAGAGGGAAGAAAATCTGGCTTGTTGAATATCTTTAACTAAGCATTGTAAGTATAATGTCGGTTTGCTATCTAGTGTTTACTATGATAATATATCACAATTCGTGCTGAAGTACAAATGTTTACATAAGTCAATGCTTACTCCAGTATGAACCCTTCGATAAATATGCCTAAATAGAAGCCCTCCAGTTTATATCTGGAGTCATGTAAACATCGCCTTGGTAATACGTTCTCGAATAAATCTTCCAAATTTCAAAACCGGTGCCTAATATTACAGCTCCTCTAAGAAAAATCAGAGATGTAATCTTAAATACAGTAAAATACTGTCCACGAAACATGTGTAAAATAGCCGGCACACAGGATCTCCGATTGATTGTATATTTTAACGTCCCTCTCTAGAAATAGAGACAGGATCACCGAGTGTCTGAATACCCTTCATTTATATAAAAGAGAAAATGTTGTAACTCCTATCATGGGGTACCCTCATTCGGCAATTATTAAAGTACATGGATACAATCATCCAATGAAGGTGGTTTGTTGATTAAACACCACTCTAATTCCACGAACAAGTACTGGTACTCTGAAATTGAAATAAAAAATATGCTAGAGTTCTTCATTGACAATATATTCGTAGTCATTGGTGATTAGATCTTCCAACAGTCTGTCGGAATTCCCATGGGCACGTGCTCCGTTGTTAGCTGACTTGTTTTTATATTCTTATGAAGCAGAATTTATTTAAAACCTTCTATATGAGAAGAAAAAGTCTCTTGCTTTTGGCTCAACATTTAGATATCTCGACGACGTTTTCTCTATTACCAATAATAATTTTCATTCATATGTCGATTCGATATATCCCTGTAAACTCGTAATAGACACCACGGAGTCGTCCACTTTTGCATCATACTTGGATATCTTACTGAAAATAGATATCAACGGAAAACTAACAACTTAACAAACGGGATGACTTAAGTTTCTCCAACATCAACTTCAATTATTCATGTATCAATATTCCATTATCATCTGCATATAGTGTTTATTTTTGTCAACTAATTCGATACCCAAAAGCTTCTTCTGCGTATGATCAGGTTTTAAATCGAGACAAAATAAGTTTCAACAGTTCCGTTTAAAGTCAGCATTTCACATATTGTATGATCGTTATAACGATCTAGTTTGCCTGTCATTGGGTCAAATGCTGTCTGACGTGTTTCATACATTTTTACACACTGATTTTGACTACGGATTACTCCGATTACCTGATGAAGATATAGGGCTCACGGCGAGTTATCTTTAGGCGTACGTTACGATACGTGTATCATGCAGATTTGCATTGATTGCTAGTAGCAACATGTATATTTATGCATGTAATCTATTTGGACTTTGAGAACGCGATATATATTATCATTTGCAATTCAAGATCGGCGACGATGGTACTGGGTGAAACATCTACTTCATGAGGACGGCACAAAAACATATAACGTCAAAAATATATTGGATCCAAAAAAGTACATTAAAGTTCTTTTTCATTCTTACAGGTTTCTTTCGTTAAACGTTCCTTCTATTACAGATTAGTAGTAATCCAAGAAGAGCTGTATTATAACATATTAAGATATTTACAAATAAAAACACTTTGCAACAGTAGAAAAACTTTCATTCTGGTGTTCTTACAGTCATGTGATACTTATGACTGTTTTGAAAATAAATGGTACCTCACGTCGAAGATACTTCTATTGTTAAATGTTTAAAGTTATTACACTTTGATGATCTTAAATAATGAAAGGTGAACATATCGAACGGTGATCAATCTCACAGTTCCCATAAGCAATACAAAATAGAGAGTTGGACAAACACGGACCCCTGGATATACCAGAGGTGGGATCAGATGCTTAGCAGGAGTAAGCATCCCCTGTCGACCGGTCACACTCGCCTTGAGCCCCATATCCCGATCAGGCAAACGAGTTGCCCGTAGTCAAAATCAGTGTGCCAAGAACTCCAAGAATTTCATAGATAAACTTGGAAATTTGGTTCTTTTTACAATTTCAACAATATTTAAGAAAGAAAAGACATTAGAACGATTTAAAATAACATTCGAACGATTTAGAAAATCGGAAAAATAATTTCTGAATTTTTCATTTGAATTTACTTAATGGTTAGAATGATTCATTAAAATGAGCTCCGACATGTACATTTATAATGCAGTAAATCGTTCCTATTATTATTCATTAAATCATTAATATACTGATAATTTCATTGTATCAGACTCTACGTGTCGAGAATAGTTGATATCATTATATCATTCACTCCTATATTCCATACTTTGGACTCGTATCAGATTAGCGTTTTTGAACTAGCATCCTCAAATAGAAGATATATCATATAAATACTATGTTTAATGATTGTATCTGTATTCACAATGCTATGATACTTATAAGCTGGAAATTTAAATCAAATTTAAGCTTTTGACCACCATCAGAAGGGTGGAAGCGGATCAAACTATGAAAGGTGGAGATAACGAACAGTAATCAAACTCATAACTCCTATAAACAATACAAAATAGAGAGTTGGGCAAACACGGAGCACTGAATATATCAGAGGTGGGAGCAGGTGTCTAGAAGGATCTTACTGAAGTTCTGCATCACATTATTTTTATTTGACTCTCACATATAAATCATGTCCTATACTATTATGTTTATTTCTCCCGTGGGGACCCTGGTTAGGATAGATTTTCGTAAGAGGCGACTAAATTGGGCTGTCCTTCGGATGAGACCGCAAAAATTGACGTCCCGTGTCACAGGTTTTCGCGGTTTCGGTTTTTGCGATCTCATCCGAAGGACCATCCATTTTAGTCGGTTTTTACGACACGCAATGGGTACTGAGGACCTATTCTAACCAAGATTCCCACGGGATTGTCTCCATATGAGTGAAAATTTTTCGAGAGGGACGTAAGATAGTATAAAACCAAAGATATGGAGAGAGCATGGCCCTTTGTTCTGATATACTAAAATCCCAAGTATGGTTTGTGAAAAATACAGTTAAACAAAAGATACGTTACACGAAGTTTTGGTTTTGAAAATCGCTCTACATGTATCAATGCTTTCCTATATAGTCTTAACATAATTTTCAAATCCTTTAAATAAATTCTAAATCCTTACAACAATGTAATTTCGATCACTTCTATTCTATTCAAATGACAGGACTATAACGCTATCATAGTTTTAATGACCTATTTGAGAAACTACGTTGTACGTTGAGAAAAACATGTAAAATTTTGCAGGTATTTTCGTAATCGAATTCAAAATGGTTCAACTTTTACATCAAGTATATACAAATATCTGCAATACATATGCAAGTGCTTTCTAAATTATTCAAAAGCAGTTGCAATAGTGTACATCAAATATAATTTTATCAAATTGATTTCATTTGTCAAGTGTTCTAATGAAATTGTAAAACATAATAGTGTTTTTAAAATAAGCATTTATTTCGTTATCGTTCAAATTAGAAATACTTAACATCAACATCACAAGACACTGAATATGATATCATGATATATATACTAGTTGCACTAGGAAACAGGTGTGATTCAGTTTACTTGTTTATCAGAAAAGCTCTTTATCGGTGACTTATTGTGGGAATTCCGTACATGGACTGTCTTTGACGTAATTTTGCTGTCGCAATTTCTTCACCTTTATCTGCAAGTAGAATACTATATAAAACGTTTATTTCATTTAGTTATCTAGAATGAAAAAAATCCATACATAAGCGATACTTCACAGGTAATACGCCTTTTTGATTAAACTTATATGCATTATGATAAATATCCATATCAAGAAACTTTAGGTTCATTTTCTTTAACCTATGCAGATTTCGGAAAATAAATTCAGTTACAAATATTCTGATTCTTTTTAGAAATATATGTTCTGTGATTTTTATTTTCAATCGGAAGAAAACCTGTACAAGTTTGGTACATGTATCTAATTAACAATTTTTACTTTGTGACATCACAATTACATTTGTATCTTATATTCAATATTAAGTGGTTACGAATTACCTTATGTACAAAGAATGAAACCTATGCAACAGTGTTTTGCATTTCCTGATTGTGCAAAGACGTTTATAAGGGAAGGTTCATTTGAGTGAGGTTAATGGAATTCACATGCACACCTATATCAGCTAGTATTTTAAATCAAATCCACTCCCTCACTATTTATCCGGTGTATAGTCTATTTCACCGGTTTTATGCATCCATAGATCTCTCTCTCTCTCTCTCTCTCTCTCTCTCTCTCTCTCTCTCTCTCTCTCTCTCTCTGCTTATTCTCTCCATACAAAGTTCCCTCTCCCGTTATAAAGCTTACTTTCTCACTGTAAGACGCACACTCACAATGATCATAACGAAACATTTATCACGCTTCTTCTTTTGCAGGTATTTGAAATCTCACTGACACCATGATGCGTTCCACATTTATTCTCTTGTTCCTGGTCGCCTCCATGTTTACAACGGTCCTGACAGCATCGTGTCCAAGTCACTGCTACACCGCCAGTTCTACGTGCATCAACAACTGTTATAACACCTTATCAAGTATCATCAACAACATCGGGAAACGTGACGTCATGAAAGCTAAATCACGTCAGAGAAGATACAATTGTTCCAATATGTGTATGTCCATTTACAATGCCTGCTGTGGAACAAGCTAAACTGAATAATATTTTGAGATGACATTTTCTTTAAAGCATCTGTTATACGGGATGAATAAAGAGTATAAATATGCATGTATCTGTTAAATGTAGTGGAGTGAGACAATGCCATTTTATCACGTGACGGCAGTCATATCTGATGATTGTTAGTAGAAGGAGGACAAATTGGCTTCTGGAAGTAGCTTTCATCAAGTATTCTAAGATGTTGAATGAATAAATGTGATGTCAATTACAGATCTAGTCTTCACTTTGTTTATGAGAGGTGAAAATTACATTAATATGTATATTAAATAACATTGTAAATATATTAAATTCATATGATTAATATCACAATTCGTGCTAAAGTACAATTATTTACTCTAATATGAAATCCTCACTAAATATATCAGAAGTTGTCATGAATAAATAAATGCTCTATATATCTTATTCTGCTCTCATGTAAACATTGCACGGCAAATTTGATCGTGCATGAAACACTGAAGATAATGAACAGTGATATATCTCATAAATCGTTTACATAGAAAATGAAGAGAAGGGCAAACGCAGATCACGGGATATACCAGAAGTATGATCAGGTGTAGAAGAGGTGTATAATAAACTATCCAAACATATTTAAAACAATCTGTAGTATATCGTATTTCGTATCGAATCAATAAATGGAAAAAAAGAACATTGTCAATTGTTAATAGTTTTTTCTCGTGTAGAAGCTGGAGAAATTATGCCTCATAAGAATATAAAACTTTGTCGGCTAATTAAGGAACATGATTTAGATTACCATTTCACTGCTGGAAGATTTGATTACTAGAGTCCACGTATATATTGTCAATGAGGAACTCCAGCAGCTTTTACAATAATATTAACTTCATAGAATGTGTGCGTACAGTCAGAGTGGTGTTTAACAAAGTCATTGTTTGAATGACTCATCACAAGATATGCATATTTTTCGTGATCCATATTTATTGAAAAAGCATCTGTCAATGATATCAAAACGTCTTTGATCTATCGTCGAGAATAGTCGCTGAAAGTGTTAAAAAATCATACGTTTTGATACTGTTGATTTGGGATAAGTTTTGTGGTTGCAAAGGATGAATTCAGGGTACCTATAGGAGTACAGTTTTCCGTAAAAAGCCACATTACATCGAGTTTCCTTCGTTATTTTCTGTCGTAAATATATATGAATTTTTCATATTTTCATTTCGAACCTGTAATTTATTTTTACAATGTTAAATGTCAAAGTTTGTCTAAACAGCATTTTCTCCATTTAAACACTGATTTCATAATGAATTTTGGCGCTGACGTTCTTAACGGCAGGTCTGCCAATAATTTGATTGTTGTAATTTTTCAAAAATATTTTTATAGTTCAATATCTTAACAACAATTTATAATAATTGTTTAGGGGCAGCCTTGGGGTTGAAATTCTCGAAACATTGACAAACAATTAGAGGAACTGTTTTTGAAAGCCTGGTTCATATTACATGTACTTGTGCTTAGAATAACTCAGTGGCACCGCTGGCAATATATGCTGTGATTATTTTTGCCATTGTTCTAATCCGCTTTTATTCTTGTTCTTTATTTTACCTTTTTGACAATATTTTCATATCTTATATCATGATGTGTAAAACTTGTACGGTACCAATTTTGATGCACCAGATGTGCATTTCGACAAATAATGTCTCTTCAGTGATGCTCAACCGAAATGTTTGAAATCCGAAATAACTATGAAGTTTTAGATCTAAATATAGCCAAAAACAGCGTTCCAAACAAGTGGAGCCAAATTCGTCCAAGGATAAGAGCTATGCATGAGGGAGATAACCCTTAATTTTGAAATGAATTTCTAAATTTTATGACAGCAATTAAATATGCATCCGTATTTTCAAGCTAGTAACGAAGTACTTAGCTACTGGGCTGTGTATGTTTTCCTCCAATATTCTACCGATAGTTTAAATGCACATCCATTGTTTATATAAAAGGCATTAGAATTGTAAATTATTTATCTGCCTACAAATGCAGTCAACTGCGCCGTGGTTGATTTTATTCCAAGGCCAATTATTATCCATTCTGTGTCACTCGACGGAAGCATGTCAAGTGCGACGAAAAGAAGCATACCATACAAGAATGGTAGTGTTTACCTGTTCAAAACGTCTTTGGGAAAGAATCAAATTATTGGTGAAGTAATGAAAAATCGGTGTATTAATGGGGGGAAATGTATATCTTATTTATGATTTTATTGTTGCCAAATTTGAATATTTTGCAAAACAAATGTATGTCAAGCAGGGATTTAACCCGAAGGAAATTACTACCGGAATGTAATATAAATGTGAAATATTATATAAAGCTCAAAATGTGTAAACAATACTTGCATCATATTAGTACAACGTAGTAAGAGGTATATCAAACGTTTACGTCTATGTCTACAACCTAGGAAAACAATTAGTCTCATTTACGTTGCCTTAGGTGACAATATCAAACGATTATGGGTGAGTTTTTCGTAAAGACTAAGTCAGATCCGGACTTACAGGTGGGTTTTTTCTTTTGTTGCCCTGAAACAATCCTTTCCTAAAAGTTCATTGGAATTTCCGAGGATCCATGTTTGATTTACACCAGATGCTATGAAACAATACGTCTGATGTTCAAAGCAAAACTGCGAAAAAAGATAGAAATGCAAAATCACAAATAGCAAGAGGTCCTGTTGCTACTTCACATCTTAGGTAAGAACATAAGATTCATCTGTGAAAGGAAGTTCATGCCAGACGATGGGCTAAAATGAGAAATACTTTATCAGAATGATTAAAACAGGTACAGCTTACAAAATTTGTAAAACATTGTCTTGTAACAATTATTATTACATCTATATTTTAGAAGAACGTGGCATTTCTTAACCTTGACACTTCATCAAAATGAATAAAACGTATGAAAGGAAAATCAAAATATTGTATTAGACAAATAAAGCAAAGCAAAGGCGAACCAGCAATTGTTCTGTGTTTAGTAAAACAGAAGTGATGAAACATGACATAAAGAATGTGTATTAGCTCCAGCTGATGAAGTTTTGAAAATATTGTCTTTAAGGATTCATATTGCATCTGTATTTTAGAGGAACTTCGCATCTCACATTCCAACTTCTGCCCCCTTTCAAAAGACGTAATTGTTCAAAGCTACATTTCGGTTTTAAACACATTTCATTAATATCTCAGTCGTTGGGACGATTATACCTATACTGGATTTCAAAACTCCCCCCAAAAACTAACGAAGAAAAATACACTGCAGTATCCAGCAAATGTTGTAGCAAGTATCTATCTTTATTCTACAAGTACGTATTAACTGCTGTGATAGAGAGACTTCAGATGTACTGTTGTACATGTATCTACGATAAGTGGGGGAATTCAAATTTGGATTTTCAAAACTTCTAAAGTCTGTAGTCTTTAATTTATTGGGGGGGGGGGGGGGATGATGGAAACGGTGTTTGAAGCTGTTGATTTCTGAATTTATTTTTTTTACTTCAATTTTCAAATTCTTGAAATTTTGCAGAATATACATTTGATTTACACCACTTCGTTTCTCAGGTGGTGTGGTATAATAAGTTTGAAGTTCTAGTTCAGGGGATTGATAAATTGAATATTTACTGGTTTTTGCAATGTATATGAAAGGTGAAGATAACGAACAGTGGTCAATCGCATTTAAAGGGTTTTTGGTAAGTTTTGAAATTCACGATAGATAGGAATATGATGTAGACCTAATTTCCTGTTGACGTAAGGTAAAAGTGAATCAAATGAGACATCGTACATATTGTGATTTGAAAACAATTACCTCCATAACAAATGCTCTAAAAAGATGCCAAATACGCTTGCTTTATCAGTATTCTTCATAACAATATATGTTTCAATGAGATAATAAATCATGAAATGATCTGACAAAAATCCGGTGGTTTTGTATTTGTAAAATAGTCATTTTACGATGAAAATAAGTATAGGCAATACATATATGCTTATATCAATTCTGACAATTATTTTTTTCGGTTATTTTTCCCCTAATACACAAAGACGTATGCTTAGATAAGTTTTACATTATGACCCCTGGGTCGAGGCCTCTGCTGGTGGACTGTTAGTCCCCGAGGGTCTCTACAGCCCAGTAGCTAAGTACTTCGTTACTAGCTCGAAAATATGGATGTATCTTTAATTGCTGTTATAAAATTTAGAAATTCATTTCAAAATTAAGGATTATCTCCCTCATGCATAGCTCTTATCCTTGGACGAATTTGGCTCCACTTTTTTGGCACGCTGTTTTTGGCTATATTTAGCTCTAAAACTTCATAGTTATTTCGGATTTCAAACATTTCGGCTGAACATCACTGAAGAGACATTATTTGTCGAATTGCGCATCTGGTGCATCAAAATTGGTACCGTATAAGTTTTACATATGGACATTGATAATACAGGGAATAATGTATGGAATGTGAGGAAATCTTATAAAATATGGATTACACTTTTGAAAACGAGTTTATTTGCACAATTACTATAGCTGTATCTGTTTTTCATGAATTGAAAATACAAAATGAATAATACATTGATAATTCAATACCATCAACGTATAACACAAAATATCATTGAATTGAAGTATAAGTGTATGACTCTATGGTAAAATGAAGGCATATAGAGGGCTAATAGTGAGTGTAACCCGCCAACAGGGAATAGTTGTTCCTCCTAGGTACCTTCTCCCACCTCTGGTGTTTTCAAGGTGTCAATATTTGCTCTGATATTGATTTTGTATTCTTTATTTATTCTTGTATTCTTTATATTTGTCGACAGGGGATGCTTACTCCTCCTAGGCACCTGATCCCACCTCTGGTGTGTCCAGGGGTCCGTGTTTGTCCAACTATCTATTTTCTATTGCTTGTATGAGTTATGAGATTGATCACTGTTCGTTATCTTCACCGTTCATTTGATCTATGAGATTGTTCTGTTTTTCATGTTTAAACTCTTCCAGCCTCTTGAGGATTTACTATTACACACAGCAATGGGGGTAAATAGTTTTTTGAGCACTTAAATAGAAATAGAATAGAAATTACAATATAATGCTTAACATCGAGAGAAGATAAATGGCTATTAGTATTCAAAATTCGTAGGCTTGTATGACGAGAGCAAGAGTGGATTCAGATTATTATTGTTTTAGAAAAATGTGTAGGCACTGTAAAAAGTCACTTAAATTCCGTGTACATAATATGGTTTGTGCAAAATCCAGTCGTTCAATATAGCTGATCGCTCTGAACAACACAACATGTAGAAAGATATACATTGTACAAATTCTACTTTTTGAAAATTGAACTATATATCAAGATATAGGACTCACGGTGGGTGTTCTTAATCCCCCTAGGCACCTGATCCCACCTCTGGTATATCCAGGGGTCTGTGTTGGCCTAACTCTCTATTTTGTATTGCTTATAGGATTTATGAGATTGATCACTGATCGTTATATTCACCTTTCATATCTAACGATATATTTACATAGATATTGATAATATGTAAGTACATCTGTAAATATTTTTAAATGATTTTCTCAATCACTAATGATTTCCTACATAGTGTTAACATTTTTTCAAATTGTTACAACAGTTTTCTAAATCCTTAGAACGATCTAATTGTAATAATTGTGTTCTACTCAATTGAGAGGACTATCCTAGCTGTCACAGTTTTAGACTAACAAAGAAAAAACGCCATAGATACCAAGCTTGGCCCTGTATTTTTAGTAAAATAAAGTGTGTTTATTCGAATATTCCATCATGGTAAGGAATATCATAGACATCGTTCTGCGAAAATTCATGTATAGGAATTATAGCATGCAGAACCTATCACAGTCGTGAATTTTTGGCAAAAAATAGTATATCCCACAGGATCTGAAACAATATTGATGAATTGTAAACTATTATTTTAATCATTGCATATTAGTAAAGATTTTTATGTGGATTGGGGCGTTGGGGATATGTGTATTGTTATTTTTTTGAGGTTCTGGAAATAACCGGAATTTTACATTCCATGAACGAAATCTTTTAAATATCTTGTAGGCTTAACAAACAACAAAATATCTAAAAAGTATCTCAGGAGAATTATCCCATTGTCTTTTTAAAAGACCGATGATTATTAAAAAATTGTAAAGTATGATTAATTGAAACAATGGTTGAAATAAAACCGGATCCGCGCCATCGTCGGAATAGGTATACGTACATTGATGGCTTTTTCTCTCTCTCAAAACTTCAAATGGGTTAGATATATACACGATTGATGAAGGTATGTAACCATATTGTACTGGAGTAAGAAAACATCTTCACTACAAAAGTAGCGTTTAAGTTGACCTATTTAAGGATCTACGTTGTACGCTGAGATACATGTAGACCTGTTCATGTGTTGTAAACTTGGAAAATCCTGACACAGGAATATTCTTAATTTAATTCAAATTCTTACATTTCAACTTTTACATCAAGTGTATACAAATCTATGCAATACATACGCAAGCACTCTCTAAATGATTTAAAAGCAGTTACAATTATACATATTAAATATATTTATCAAATTGATTAAATGTGTTAGGTGTTTCATTGTTTTGTCTTTTTTAAATTGAAAAACATAATAGTATTATCAAATTAAACATTTATTTCGTTATTCTTCAAATAAGAAATACTTAACATCAGGTTACAAGACAATAAATATGATATAATGAAACATATACAAGTAGTACTTGGAAACAGGTGTGATTCAGTTTACTTGTTTATCAGAAAATCTCTTTATCGGTGACTTATTGTGGGAATTCTGTACATGGACTGTCTTTGACGTAATTTTGCTGTCGCAATTTCTTCACCTTTATCTGAAAGTGCAATACTATATAAAGCGTTGATTTCATTTAGTTATCCAGAAAAGGATAAATTCAAACGTAAGCGATACTTTCCAGGTAATACGATTTGTTTTCACCAAACTTATATCGGATACAACCAAATCAAGAAATTCTCAATAAAGCCATCTTCAGTTTTCGAAAAATAATTTCAATGGAAATAGATTTCTTCATTATATGTATTCGTATTCTTGTTAGGAATATATATCTTCTGTAATTTTGTTTTTTCAATCGGAAGAAAACCTGTACAAGCTTTGTATTTGATTAACATTTTTCAACTTGTGACATCAAACCTGTCTTATTTTCAATACTAATTGCTTACGAATTCAATTAGCTTATCTAGAAAGAATGAAACCTAAGAAGAATCCAAAAGTGTTTTGCATTTTCTGATTGTGTACAGACGTTTATGAGGGAGTGTACATTTAAGTGAGATTAATGCAACTCACATGTTCACCTTTCCACTAGTATCTAAAATCAAACCCAGTATTTCATTATTTGTTCTTTATCCGGTGTTTAGTCTGTATCACCAGTGTTATACATCTATCTTTAGTTATTACAATCTCTTATTTTTTTCTCTGTATCTATCTCTCTTTCTTTCTCTTGCAATGTAATGCTTACTCTCTCGATTCAAAGTTCTCAAACTCTCTCGTTAAAGCTTACTCTCTCGTTATCACATTTACGCTTACTTTCTCGTTATGAAGTTTACTCTATCGTTATAAGACTAAATCTCATAAAGCTCATGATGAAACACTTCTCTTACTTCCCTTTTTCCAGTTATTTGAAATCTCACTGACACCATGATGCGTTCCACATTGATTCTATTGTTCCTGGTCGCCTCCATGTTTTCAACGGTCCTGACAGCATCGTGTCCAAGTCACTGCTACACCGCCAGTTCTACATGCATCAACAACTGTTATAACACCTTATCAAGTATCATCAACAACATTGGGAAACGTGACGTCATGAAAGCTAAATCGCGTCAGAGAAGATACAATTGTTCCAATATGTGTATGTCCATGTACAATGCCTGCTGCGGAACAAGTTAAATTGAATATTATTTTGTGATGACAACCGCATGATCAAAACGATTTCTGTTATTCGGGATGAATAAAGAGTATTTTTAAATATACACGTGTCTGTTAAATGTAGTGGAGTGAGACAAAGCCATCTTCTTAACTGCTTAGTACCACTAGCAGTCATATCCGATAAGTGTTTGTAGAAGGGGGACAAATTGGCTTCTTGAATATCTGAAGCTGCTTTCAACAAGTGCTGTAAGCTGTTGAATGAATAAGTGTGATGTCAATTATAGATCTAATCTTCACTCCCTTGATATCATAATTCGTGCTGAAAGTACAAATGTTTACTCTAATATAATCTCCTCAATAAATGTAGCAGAAGTTTACATGAATACATTCCTTCCAGTGTAGTTATTTTTAATACTCTACTATATCCACCTCTAATGTATACAGGGTCCGTGTTTGCCCAACTCTTTATTTCGTATTCTTACAGGAGTTATGAGAGTGATCGCTATTTTTTATATTCCCACTTTCATCTGGTCTTATGAAAACATAACGTTGCAAATTTGTTCTTGGATGAAAAGTGAAGATTATGAATATTGACCAATCTCATAAACCCCATAAAGGATAGAAAATTAAGTAGGGCAAACATGGACTTCTCGATACACCAGAGGTGGAATCGGGTGTCTAGGAGGTGAAGATAACGAACAGTGATCAATATCATAACTCCTATAAGCAATACAAAATAGATAGTTGGGCAAACACGGACACCTGGACATACCAGAGGTGGGATCAGGTGCCTAGGAGCAGTAAGCATCCGCTGTCGACCGGTGTAATTATATTTTGAAAGTAGTGTGTAAATGTGTGTCATCGGTCAGTTTTAGTATTAAAGGGAAAGGCAACTCTAACCACATTGTTGCCTTTATGAATAAAGTATTACTTACTGATATCGTAAATGACAGTCTTTAACAACATAAATCCTTGCTTAACAATTAAATCATTATTAATCTATGAAAAACTTATACGGTACCAATTTTGATGCACCAGATGCGCATTTCGACAAATAATGTATCTTCAGTGATGCTCAACCGAAATGTTTGAAATCCCAAATGACAATGAAGTTTTAGAGCTATTATAGGGGAAAACGGTGTGCCAAAAAAGTGGAGTCAAATTCGTCTAAGGATAAGAGCTATGCGTGAGGGAGATAATTTTCAAATTTGAAATGAATTTCTAAATTTTATAATGGCAATCTTATATTTAAAATTACCCGCCATTAAGAGAGCGGTCATCGAAGTTTAATTTATTACGTCACACCGTCGGTTCCGGTTTATTTTATCAGCAGCACTGTAAACATGACAAGTCACGAACAGTTAAGTTTGGAGCCGTGTAGATTTGAGACCGTTCTTTCGCAAGAAGAATTTTAGAATAGAAGGCGTTCAGTCGAGTCGCAGACCAGACAGACGGTACACGTTTCTTCATACATGTAAATATCTCAAACCTCAACTTGTCATTATGCAAATGATGGATCCACAGTTTACATAGTATTTTCTTTTCAAATAACTTTGTTGGGTTGGAATTTCAGGGAAAAACTTTTTTCCACACACTCCTTTTGCATTAGTGTTATTAACTGCTTGACAGAAGGCATCCACCTATTTACAATGTATTCGTAAAATCTACCACATGCACATCTTTGATGATCTTAGAATCTCATCAAAACCGGAATAGACGGTGTGACGTCAAAATTGTTCCGCATCATGGCAGCCTCTATAGATGGCGGGAATTTCAATTTTTAACGTTTTAAAGTTAGTACTGAGGCTTATCTAGGCCTTATATCAACAGAATAGTATGACAAATCTTTATCATATAATTAATCCTATCATTTATCATGTAAAAAAAAAATTGGGTTGCCTTTCCCTTTAACCATTTTTCCAAATGGTTCTAAAAGTGATTTTGTTAGCTCACTACCACCTCGTATAACATTTACAAACAGTTAGACAATATGTACAATGTGATTAGACCTACTAAGCTATACCGGAAGGAACATTGTTAAGCCTATACTTGAGCGGACCACAAGCATGTAGTGAGAGAGAGAACATATGGATTGGAGTTACACTTTTTGAAAACGACTTTATCAGTACAGATAATGTAGCTGTGTCTGTTTTTGATGAAATATAAATACAAAATGAATAATGCATTGATAATTTAATACCATCAACGTATAACACAAAATATCATTGAATTGAAGTATAAGTGTATGACTCTATGGTAAAATGAAGGCATATAGAGGGCTAATAGTGAGTGTAACCCGATAACAGGGAATAGTTGTTCCTCCTAGGTACCTTCTCCCACCTCTGGTGTTTTCAGGGTGTCAATGTTTGCTCTGTTCTTGATTTTGTATTCTTTATTCATTCTTGTATTTTTTATATTTGATGTATGAGATTGTTCTGTTTTTCAAGTTTAAACTGTTCCAGCCTCTTGAGGATTTACTATTACACACAGCAATGGGGGTAAATAGTTTGTGGAACATTAAAATAGAAATAGAAGAGAAATTAGAAAATAAATGCTTAACATGGGGAGAAGATTAAATGTCTATAAATATTCAAAATTCGTAGGCTTGTATGACGAGAGGCAGAGTGGATTCAGATTATCATTGTTTTAGAAAAAATGTGTTGACATTGTGAAAAATCACAAATTCTGTGTACACAAGTATGGTTTATACAAACTTCAATTGTTGAATACACTTTATCGCTCTGAACAACACAACATATAGACAGATATACATTGTACAAATTCTTCTTTTTGAAAATTGAAGTATATATCTTAAGATATAGGGCTCACGGTGGGTGTGACCGGTCAACAGTGGATGCTTACTCCTCCTGGGCACCTGATCCCACCTCTTGTATGTCCAGGGGTCTGTGTTTACCCAACTCTCTATTTTGTATCGCTTATAGGAATTATGACATTCATCACTGATCGTTATCTTCACCTTTCATATTTAACGATATATGTACATATATAATATGTAAGAACAATTATGTAAATGTGTTTAATGATTTTCTCAATCACTTTAATGATTCCCTATACAATCTTAGCATTTTTCAAATTGTTACAACGATTTTCTAAATCTTTCGAACGATCTAAATGTAATAATTATGATCTATTCAAATGAGAGGACTATCCTAACTGTCACAGTTTAAGACAAATAAAGTACAAACGCCACGGATAGCCAAACGTGGTCCTGTGTTTTTGGTAAAATAAAGTATGTTTATTCGAATATTCCATCAGGATAGACATTGTTCTGTATAAATCCAGTCTGTTTTTCTGCGAAAATTCATGCATATAGAAAATATAAGATGCAGAACCCATAACAGTCGCGCATTTTTGGCAAAAATTACTATATCCCACAGGATCTGAAACAATATTGATGAATTGTAAACTATTATTTTAATCATTGCATATCAGTAAAGATTTTTATGTGGATAGGGGCGTGGGGGAATATGTGTATTGTTACTTTTTTGAAGTTCTGGAAATAACTGGGATTTTAAAATTCCATGTACGAAATCTTTTAAATATTTTCTAAGCTTAACAAACAACGAAATATTTAAAACGTATCAATGGGAAATTGTCCCATTGTCTTTTTAAAAGACCGATGATTATTCAAACTTTGTAAAGTATGATTAATTCAAACAATGATTAAAATAAAACCGGATCCGCGCCATCGTCGGAATCGGGTTACGTACATCGATGGGTTTTCTCTCTCTCAAAACTCCAAATGGATTAGATATATACACGATTGAAGTTGTGTAACCATCTTGTACTGAAGTAAGAAACAATCTGCACTACAAAAGTAGCTTTGAAGTTGACCTATTTAAGGATCTACGTTGTACGCTAAGATACATGTTGACCTGTTCATGTGTTGTAAACTTGGAAAATCCTGATACAGGTATATTCCTAATTTAATTCAAATTCTTACATTTCAACTTTTACATCATGTATATACAAATATTTGCAATACGTATTAAAGCATTTTCTAAATGATTCAAAAGCAGTTACAATTATGCACATCAAATATACTTATCAAATTAGTTAAATCTGTTAGGTTTTTCAATGTTTAGTCTTTTTTAAATTGTAACATATAATAGTATTATCAAATTAAACATTTATTTCGTTATCGGTCAAATTAGAAATACTTAACATCAACATCACAAGACACTGAATATGATATCATGATATGTATACTAGTTGCACTAGGAAACAGGTGTGATTCAATTTACTTGTTTATCAGAAAATCTCTTTATCGGTGACTTATTGTGGGAATTCCGTACATGGACTGTCTTTGACGTAATTTTGCTGTCGCAATTTCTTCACCTTTATCTGAAAGTGCAATACTATATAAAGCGTTGATTTCATTTAGTTATCCAGAAAAGGATAAATTCAAACGTAAGCGATACTTTCCAGGTAATACGATTGTTTTCACCAAACTTATATCGGATACAACCAAATCAAGAAATTCTCAAAAAAGCCATCTTCAGTTTTCGGAAAATAATTTCGATGAAAATAGATTTCTTCATTATATGTATTCATATTCTTGTTAGGAATATATATCTTCTGTGATTTTTTTTTCAATCGGAAGAAAACCTGTACAAGCTTTGTATTTGATTAACATTTTTCAGCTTGTGACATCAAAGCTCTCTTATTTTCAATACTAATTGCTTACGAATACAATTAGTTTATGTAGAAAGAATGAAACCTAAGAAGAATTCAAAAGTGTTTTGCATTTCTTAATTGTGTACAGACGTTTATGAAGGAGTGTACATTTCAGTGAGGTTAATGGAATTCACATGTATACCTTTCAACCAGTATCTAAAATAAAACCCAGTATTTCACTATTTGTTCTTTATTCGGTGTTTAGTCTGTTTCACCAGTGTTATACAGGACCACAATGTAAACTAGTCATTTGTACTAATTGTGCTATCCTGTCTAAATAATAGAATTTATTATTATTATTATTATCATCTAACTTTAGTTATTACAATCTCTGATTTCTTCTCTTTCTATCTCTCTTTTCTCTCTCTTGTAATGTCGTAATGCTTACTCTCTCGATACAAAGTTCTCAAACTCTCTCGTTAAAGCTTACTCTCTCATTATCACTTTTACGCTTATACTTTCTCGTTATGAAATTTACTCTATCGTTATAAGACTAAATCTCATAAAGATCATGATGAAACATTTATCATACTTCCCTTTTTGCAGTTATTTGAAATCTCACTGACACCATGATGCGTTCCACATTTATTCTCTTGTTCCTGGTCGCCTCCATGTTTACAACGGTCCTGACAGCATCGTGTCCAAGTCACTGCTACACCGCCAGTTCTACGTGCATCAACAACTGTTACAACTCCATATCAACTATCATCGGCAACATCGGGAAACGTGACGTCATGGAAGCTAAATCACGTCAAAGAAGATACAATTGTTATGATATATGTATGTCCATGTACAATGCCTGCTGTGGAACAAGTTAAATTGAATATTATTTTGTGATGACAACCGCATGATCAAAACGATTTCTGTTATACGGAATGAATAAAGAGTATTTATAAATATATACGTGTCTGTTAAATGTAGTGGAGTGAGACAAAGCCATCTTCTTAACTGCTTAGTACCACTAGCAGTCATATCCGACAATTGTTTGTAGAAGGGGGACAAATTGGCTTCTTGAATATCTGAAGCTCCTTTCAACAAGTGCTGTTTAAGCTGTTGAATGAATAAGTGTGATTTCAATTATAGTTCTAATCTTCACTCTCTTAATATCATAATTCGTGATTAAAGTACAAATGTTTACTCTGATATAATCTTCTCAATAAATGTAGCAGAAGTTTACATGAATACATTCCTTCCAGTGTAGTTATTTTTAATACTCTACTATATCCACCCCTAATGTATCCAGAATCCGTGTTTGCCCAACTCTTTATTTCGTATTCTTACAGGAGTTATGAGAGTGATCGCTATTCTTTATATTCCCATTTTCATCTAGTCTTATGAAAACATTACGTTGCAAATTTGTTCTTGGATGAAAAGTGAAGATTATGAACATTGACCAATCTCATAAACCCCATAAAGAATAGAAAATTAAAGACGGCAAACATGGACTTCTCGATACACCAGAGGTGGAATCGGGTGTCTAGGAGGTGAAGATAACGAACAGTGATCAATCTCATAACTCCTATAAGCGATACAAAATAGATAGTTGGGCAAACACGGACCCCTGGACATACCAGAGGTTGGATCAGGTGCCTAGGAGGAGTAAGCATCCGCTGTCGACCGGTGTAATTATATTTTGAAAGTAATGTGTAAATGTGTGTCATCGGTCAGTTTTAGTATTAAAGGGAAAGGCAACCCTAACCACATTGTTGCCTTTATGAATAAAGTATTACTTACTGATATCGTAAATGACAGTCTTTAACAACATAAATCCTTGCTTAACAATTAAATCATTATTAATCTATGAAAAACTTATACGGTACCAATTTTGATGCACCAGATGCGCATTTCGACAAATAATGTATCTTCAGTGATGCTCAACCGAAATGTTTGAAATCCCAAATGACAATGAAGTTTTAGAGCTATTATAGGGGAAAACGGTGTGCCAAAAAAGTGGAGTCAAATTCGTCTAAGGATAAGAGCTATGCGTGAGGGAGATAATCCTTAATTTTGAAATGAATTTCTAAATTTTATAACGGCAATCTTATATTTAAAATTACCCGCCGCTAAGAGAGCGGTCATTGAAGTTTAATTTATTACGTCACACCGTCGGTTCCGGTTTATTTCATCAGCAGCACTGTAAACATGACAAGTCACGAACAGCTAAGTTTGGAGCCGTATAGATTTGAGACCGTTCTTTCGCAAGAAGAATTTTAGAAAAGAAGGCGTTCAGTCGAGTCGCAGACCAGGCAGACGGTACACGTTTCTTCATACATGTAAATGTCTCAAACCTCAACTTGTCATTATGCAAATGATGCATGGATCCACAGTTTACATAGTATTTTCTTTTCAAATAACTTTGTTGGGTTGGAATTTCAGGGAAAAACTTTTTTTACACACACTCCTTTTGCATTAGTGTTATTAACTGCTTGACAGAAGGCATCCACCTATTTACAATGTATTCGTAAAATCTACCACATGCACATCTTTGATGATCTTAGAATCTCATCAAAACCGGAATAGACGATGTGACATCAAAATTATTGATTTTTGAGGTCTTGAATACAAGAGTTCCGCATCATGGCAGCCTCTATAGATGGCGGGAATTTCAATTTTTAACGTTTTAAAGTTAGTACTGAGGCTTATCTAGGCCTTATATCAACAGAATAGTATGACAAATCTTTATCATATAATTAATCCTATCATTTAGGTTGCCTTTCCCTTTCACCATTTTTCCAAATTGTTCTAAAAGTGATTTTGTTAGCTCACTACCACCTCGTATAACATTTACAAACAGTTAGACAATATGTACAATGTGATTAGACCTACTAAGCTATACCGGAAGGAACATTGTTAAGCCTATACTTGAGCGGACCACAAGCATGTAGTGAGAGAGAGAACATATGGATTGGAGTTACACTTTTTGAAAACGAGTTTATCAGCACAGATAATGTAGCTGTATCTGTTTTTGATGAAATAAAAATACAAAATGAATAATACATTGATAATCTAATACCATCAACGTATAACACAAAATATCATCGAATTGAAGTATAAGTGTATGACTCTATGGTAAAATGAAGGCATATAGAGGGCTAATAGTGAGTGTAACCCGATAACAGGGAATAGTTGTTCCTCCTAGGTACCTTCTCCCACCTCTGGTGTTTTCATGGGGTCAATGTTTGCTCTGTTCTTGATTTTGTATTCTTTATTCATTCTTGTATTTTTTATATTTGATGTATGAGATTGTTCTGTTTTTCAAGTTTAAACTGTTCCAGCCTCTTGAGGATTTACTATTACACACAGCAATGGGGGTAAATAGTTTGTGGAACATTAAAATAGAAATAGAAGAGAAATTAGAAAATAAATGCTTAACATGGGGAGAAGATTAAATGTCTATAAATATTCAAAATTCGTAGGCTTGTATGACGAGAGGCAGAGTGGATTCAGATTATCATTGTTTTAGAAAAATGTGTTGACATTGTGAAAAATCACAATTTCTGTGTACACAAGTATGGTTTATACAAACTTCAATTGTTGAATACACTTTATCGCTCTGAACAACACAACATATAGACAGATATACATTGTACAAATTCTTCTTTTTGAAAATTGAAGTATATATCTTAAGATATAGGGCTCACGGTGGGTGTGACCGGTCAACAGTGGATGCTTACTCCTCCTGGGCACCTGATCCCACCTCTTGTATGTCCAGGGGTCTGTGTTTACCCAACTCTCTATTTTGTATCGCTTATAGGAATTATGACATTCATCACTGATCGTTATCTTCACCTTTCATATTTAACGATATATGTACATATATAATATGTAAGAACAATTATGTAAATGTGTTTAATGATTTTCTCAATCACTTTAATGATTTCCTATACAATCTTGGCATTTTTCAAATTGTTACAACGATTTTCTAAATCTTTCGAACGATCTAAATGTAATAATTATGTTCTACTCAACTGAGAGGACTATCCTAACTGTCACAGATTAAGACAAATAAAGTACAAATGCCACGGATAGCCAAACGTGGTCCTGTATTTTTGGTAAAATAAAGTATGTTTATTCGAATATTCCATCAGGATGGACATTGTTCTGTATAAACCCAGTCTGTTTTTCTGCAAAAATTCATGCATATAGAAAATATAAGATGCAGAACCCATAACAGTCGCGCATTTTTGGCAAAAATTACTATATCCCACAGGATCTGAAACAATATTGATGAATTGTAAACTATTATTTTAATCATTGCATATCAGTAAAGATTTTTATGTGGATATGGGGCGCGGGGGGATATGTGTATTGTTACTTTTTTGAGGTTTTGGAAATAACTGGGATTTTAAAATTCCATGTACGAAATCTTTTAAATATTTTCTAAGCTTCACAAACAAAGAAATATTTAAAACGTATCAATGGGAAATTGTCCCATTGTCTTTTTAAAAGAACGATGATTATTCAAACTTTGTAAAGTATGATTAATTCAAACATTGATTAAAATAAAACTGGATCCGCGCCATCGTCGGAATCGGGTTACGTACATCGATGGGTTTTCTCTCTCTCAAAACTTCAAATGGATTAGATATATACACGATTGAAGTTGTGTAACCATATTGTACTGAAGTAAGAAAATATCTGCACTACAAAAGTAGCGTTGAAGTTGACCTATTTAAGGATCTACGTTGTACGCTAAGATACATGTTGACCTGTTCATGTGTTGTAAACTTGGAAAATCCTGATACAGGTATATTCTTAATTTAATTCAAATTCTTACATTTCAACTTTTACATCATGTATATACAAATATCTGCAATACGTATTAAAGCATTTTCTAAATGATTCAAAAGCAGTTACAATTATGCACATCAAATATACTTATCAAATTGGTTAAATGTGTTAGGTTTTTCAATGTTTAGTCTTTTTTTGAATTGTAACATATAATAGTATTATCAAATTAAACATTTATTTCGTTATTGTTCAAATAAGTAATACTTAACATCAGGTTACAAGACAATAAATATGATATAATGAAACATATACAAGTAGCACTTGGAAACAGGTGTGATTCAGTTTACTTGTTTATCAGAAAATCTCTTTATCGGTGACTAATTGTGGGAATTCCGTACATGGACTGTCTTTGACGTAATTTTGCTGTCGCAATTTCTTCACCTTTATCTGAAAGTGCAATACTATATAAAGCGTTGATTTCATTTAGTTATCCAGAAAAGGATAAATTCAAACGTAAGCGATACTTTCCAGGTAATGCGATTGTTTTCACCAAACTTATATCAGATACAACCAAATCAAGAAATTCTCAATAAAGCCATCTTCAGTTTTCGGAAAATAATTTCAATGAAAACAGATTTCTTCATTATATGTATTCTTATTCTTGTTAGGAATTTATATCTTCTGTGATTTTTTTTTCAATCGGAAGAAAACCTGTACAAGCTTTGTATTTGATTAATATTTTTTCAGCTTGTGACATCAAACCTGTCTTATTTTCAATACTAATTGCTTACGAATTCAATTAGCTTATCTAGAAAGAATGAAACCTAAGAAGAATTCAAAAGTGTTTTGCTTTTCTGATTGTGTCAAACGTTTATGAAGGAGTGTACATTTAAGTGAGATTAATGCAATTCACATGTATAGTCAGTTTTTAAATCGAGGTTGATGGTACAGGGATTTCAACAGCCTCGATTGAAGTCAGCATTTCGCAAATTCAATGGTCGTTATAACGATCTAGTTCGTCAATACAACCTCGCATTGGGTCAAATGCTGTCTGACGTGCTTCATACCGATTGTTAAGCCGTTCTTGGCACACTGATTTTGACTGCGGATAACTCAGTTTACCTGATCAGGATATAGGGCTCACGGTGGGTGTGACCGGTCAATAGGGGATGCTTACTCCTCCTAGGCACCTGATCCCACCTCTGGTGTGTCCAGGGGTCCGTGTTTGCCCAACTATCTATTTTGTATTGCTTATAGGAGTTATGAGATTGATCACTTGTTTGTCATCGTCACCTTGCATATACACCTTTCCACTAGTATCTAAAATCAAACCCAGTATTTGTTCTTTATCCGGTGTTTAGTCTGTATCACCAGTGTTATACATCTATCTTTAGTTATTACAATCTCTTATTTTTTCTCTGTATCTATCTCTCTTTCTCTCTCTTGCAATGTAATGCTTACTCTCTCGATACAAAGTTCTCTCACTCTCTCATTAAAGCTCACTCTCTCATTATCACATTTACGCTTACTTTCTCTTTATGAAGTTTACTCTATCGTTATAAGGCTTTTCATAAAGATCATGATGAAACAGTTTTCTTACTTCCCTTTTTGTAGTTATTTGAAATCTAACTGACACCATGATGCGTTCCACATTGATTCTTTTGTTCCTGGTCGCCTTCATGTTTTCAACGGTCCTGACAGCATCGTGTCCAAGTCACTGCTACACCGCCAGTTCTACGTGCATTAACAACTGTTATAACACTTTATCAAGTATCATCAACAACATTGGGAAACGTGACGTCATGAAAGCTAAATCACGTCAGAGAAGATACAATTGTTCCAATATGTGTATGTCCATTTACAATGCCTGCTGTGGAACAAGTTAAATTGAATATTATTTTGTGATGACAACCGCATGATCAAAACGATTTCTGTTATACGGAATGAATAAAGAGTATTTATAAATATGCACGTATCTGTTAAATGTAGTGGAGTGAGACAATGCCATCTTCTTAACTGCTTAGTACCACTAGCAGTCATATCCGATAAGTATTTGTATAAGGGGGACAAATTGGCTTCTTGAATATCCGAAGCTCCTTTCAACAAGTGCTGTTTAAGCTGTTGAATGAATAAGTGTGATGTCAATTATAGATCTAATCTTCACTCCCTTAATATCATAATTCGTGCTGAAAGTACAAATGTTTACTCTGATATAATCTTCTCAATAAATGTAGCAGAAGTTTACATGAATACATTCCTTCCAGTGTAGTTATTTTTAGTAGTCTACTATATCCACCTCTAATGTATCCAGGGTCCGTGTTTCGCAACTCTTTATTTCGTATTCTTACAGGAGTTATGAGAGTGATCGCTATTCTTTATATTCCCATTTTCATCTGGTCTTATGAAAACATAACGTTGCAAATTCGTTCTTGGATGAAAAGTGAAGATTATGAACATTGACCAATCTCATAAACCCAATAAAGAAGATTAAGTAGGGCAAACATGGACCCCTGGATAAACTAGAGGTGGAGTCAGGTGTCTAGGAGGTGCAAGCATCCGCTGTTGACCAATTACACCCATCGTGAGCCCTCTATCTTCATCATGTAAACGGAGAAATCTGTCGTCAAAATCAGATTGTACAGAACAATCTAACATTTGGTATGAAACACATTCCACAGCATTCAAGCTGACGAACAGGTTGAATGTGCAAATAAAATCATTATACCGACCATAACATTTGCGAAATGCTCATTTCAAACGAGACTGTTTAAACGGATGTTTATTTGTCAGTAACTTGCCTCGATTTAATAACTCATCATAAGCAGAACATTCTTTCGTGTATAAAATCAATGATAGGGCATAGACACCCTATGCAGGTGATAATATATGGGAAGTCGACGATGGAGAAACTGAAGTCACTCTGTTCAAGCCATAAAGTTGAGTTACCAGTTTGAAGTGTGCAATAGAATGTCCAAATATGAAGCAGATATCGAAGACTCTGTGTTGTCTTTTATTTCGACTTCACTGGTATATATTGCATCGACATTAAATGAAAATGAGTATTGTTAATAGATAAAAAGCAGTCAATATATCTTGATGTTGGGTTCAATACCACACCAAGATATTTTTCTCATATAAAAGTTTTTTGAGGAAAAATTGTTAATAAGAATGTCAAACACATAGGCTAATAAAGGAACATAATTTGTGACCATGGGAATTCCAACAGACTGCTGGAAGACCTGATCACCAAATGCTACGTAGAAATTTTCGCTTATTTCTTGATATCAACTTCAAAGTACATGTAAGTGTGAGTGCCTAGAATCAGAGTGGTGTTTAACAAAGTTATTTTTGGATGACTGATCACAAGATTGGAATATTCCATTTTTATTGAAGCAGCTGTCAGTTAAGTCAAAACGTCTAGTCTTTAATGAAAGGTGAAGATAACGGACAGTGATCAATCTCAAAACTCCTATAAGCAATACAAAATAGATAGTTGAGCAAACATGTTGACAGGGGATGCTTACTCCTCCTAGGCACCTAATCCCACCTCTGGTGTGTTCAGGAGCCCGTGTTTGCCCAAAGATCTATTTTGTATTGTTTATAGAAGTTTCGAGATTGATCACTGTTTGAAATATTTATCTTTCATGCAATAAGATATGTTCAAACCAACAACTGTATCCACCTTTTCGCAAGATGACCAGTATACATGTGCGGAGTTAAGAGGTGGGTCTACATGAGAGAAAGGTTCTCGAATTGGACTTAATACAACAAAGAAGCAAGCAGTGTATGTAATGAATTTTGCTATTTAAGGGTGAGATCTGAGTACGTCATCGCGCAGAGAATGAGATACGTATATAATGTGAGCTCGACATCCAACGCGTTTAGGAAGTATACCAAGTCAAAGCTAACAGTGAAAGCGGTGTAGGTGATCTCAAAGATAGTGAGGGTATGACACATAATGGAGATGACGCCAAAGCAGGACTTCTAAATGACTTGTTTTGTAGTCTATTCACGAACAAGGACACATCAAATGTGCCAGTAATGGAGTAGATTATCCTCAGTGGTTTTGTAATGGACTGTGCAACCTCATTAAGGATGGAAACCGGGCCCAGACGATCTACTGATCTTGAAGCTCTGGAGCTGCTAAAGAACTTCTGTTATGGATATGTCTGCGAATATATTCCCATCTGAATTGTCCTCCAAGTCAGTTGAGTGCGGTGAGTACCCAGCACAATAGAAACAAGGACAAGTCACCCCTATCTAAAGGAAGGAGATAGAAGCACACCGAGCCACCAGTTGCTCTATATAAAATCCTAGAGCCCATCATCAGGAAGGCAGTGATGGGGCATATGAGAGATAACAACTTGTTCTGTTACGAGAAACATGGATTTTGTGCCACGCCGGTCATGCATGACCCAGCTCCTAGTGTGTCTAGATGAGTGGACTGAATGTTCGGACAGTGGAGAGCCCCTCGACGCAATATACTTAAGTATTTCAAGGTGTTCGATGTTGTGCCTCATCAGCGTCTCTTCAGCAAACTTGACAGCAACAGTAACAAAGACAACGTAGGAAGTTGGATAAGGGGCTTTTTAATAGACATATCACAGAGGGTCTCGTTAAATGGGCATACATCAAACTGGTTCAGCGTCACGAACGACATTCCCCAGGGTATATTGTGTTAGGTCCTCTTTGTGATCTTCATCAACTATTTACCAGATGTTGTAAGCAGTGTCACACGCATCTTCGCTGATGATACAAAGGTTTGCGGAAGAACATTGGGTGGTCGAAGCAAATAACATAAATTACTTTAATAGTAAGATGGACACATTTTGGAAAAACAGACACTATATCACTCGCCCCATGCATGTGACTAATATGTTTTCTAGACATGAGTGGGAGCCACAGGCTTAGCCTCTTTCCTGAAGAGGTATCAAGCTAAATAACTTATATATCATTTTCTAAATGTCTGCTTACCTACCTATGTTAATCTTGCGGGAAAATAAAGAGTCAAAATCAATGGGTTGACTGACTGTCACTGCAATATATATGAAAAGGGTGGCAAGGCTATCCAGATGTACAGAAGCAAGATCGTCAAACCGATTTGCAAGTGAGTTCAAAATTAGCCTCCGGTCGATAATAATTCCGATATGTTTTTTGAAAAATCACGAATATACAATATTGAAATTAACTATAAACAAGAGGCCCATGGGCCACATCGCTCACCTGAGTCACCTTGGCCCATATCTGAAGACTTTCCATATATATTTGCATGTAAAACCTTAGTCCCTATTATGGCCCAAACTACCCTTTGCAAACTTGAATCTACACTATGTCAGAAAGCTTTCATGTAAATGTCAACTTCTTTGGCCCAATGGTTCTTGAGAAGAAGATTTTAAAGCTTTTTCCTATATTTGTATGTAAAACTTTGACCCCCCCCCCTACTTGTGGCCCCATCCTGACCCCCGGGGGCCATGATTTTAACAAACTTGAATCTGCACTATGTCAGAAAGTTTTCTTGTAAATATCAGCTTTTCTGACTCAGTGGTTATTGAGAAAAAGATTTTAACTATATATTTGTATGTAAAACTTTGATCCCCTATTGTGGCCCCATCCTACCCCCGGGGGCCATGATTTGAACAAACTTGAATCTTCACTATGTCAGAAAGTTTTCATGTAAAAATCAGCTTTTCTGGCTCAGTGGTTCTTGAGAAGAAGATTTTTCCTATAAATTTGTATGTAAAACTTTGATCCCCTATTGTGGCCCCATCCAACCCCAGGGGCCCATGATTTGAACAAACATGAATCTGCATTATGTCAGGAAGCTTTCATGTAAATCTCAGCTTTTCTGGCTCAGTGGTTCTTGAGAAGAAGATTTTTAAAGATTTTTCCTGTATATTTGTATGTAAAACTTTGATCCCCTATTGTGGCCCCATCCAACCCCCGGGGCCCATGATTTGAACAAACTTGAATTTGCACTATGTCAGGAAGCTTTCATGTAAATCTCAACTTTTCTGGCTTAGTGGTTCTTGAGAAGAAGATTTTTAAATTTTTTCCCTATATATTTGTGTGCAAAATTTTGATCCCCCTTTGTGGCCCCATCCTATCCCCGGGGGCCATGATTTGAACAAACTTGAATCTGCACTATGTCAGAAAGTTTTCATGTAAAAATCAGCTTTTCTGGCTCAGTGGTTCTTGAGAAGAAGATTTTTAAAGATTTTTCCTATATATTTGTATGTAAAACTTTGATCCCCTATTGTGGTCCCATCCTACCCCCGGGGGCCATGATTTGAACAAACTTGAACCTGCATTATGTCAGGAAGCTTTCATGTAAATCTCAGCTTTTCTGGCTTAGTGGTTCTTGAGAAGAAGATTTTTAAATTTTTTCCCTATATATTTGTGTGTAAAACTTTGATCCCCCCTTGTGGCCCCATCTTATCCCCGGGGGCCATGATTTGAACAAACTTGAATCTGCACTATGTCAGAAAGTTTTCATGTAAAAATCAGCTTTTCTGGCTCAGTGGTTCTTGAGAAGAAGATTTTTAAAGATTTTTCCTATATATTTGTATGTAAAACTTTGATCCCCTATTGTGGCCCCATCCAACCCCAGGGGCCCATGATTTGGATAAACTTGAATCTACATTATGTCAGGAAGCTTTCATGTAAATCTCAGCTTTTCTGGCTCAGTGGTTCTTGAGAAGAAGATTTTTAAAGTTTTCCCCTATATATTTGTATGTAAAACTTTGATCCCCCCTTGTGGCCCCATCTTATCCCCGGGGGCCATGATTTGAACAAACTTGAATCTTCACTATGTCAGAAAGTTTTCATGTAAAAATCAGCTTTTCTGGCTCAGTGGTTCTTGAGAAGAAGATTTTTAAAGATTTTTCCTATATATTTGTATGTAAAACTTTGATCCCCTATTGTGGCCCCATCCAACCCCAGGGGCCCATGATTTGGATAAACTTGAATCTACATTATGTCAGGAAGCTTTCATGTAAATCTCAGCTTTTCTGGCTCAGTGGTTCTTGAGAAGAAGATTTTTAAAGTTTTTCCCTATATATTTGTATGTAAAACTTTGATACCCCCTTGGGGCCCCATCCTACCACCGGGGGCCATGATTTGAACAAACTTGAATCTGCAATATGTCAGGAAGCTTTCAGGTAAATTTCAGCTCTTCTGGCCCAGTGGTTCTTGAGAAGAAGAATTTTAAATGACCCCACCCTATTTTTGCATTTTTGTGATTATCTCCCCTTTGAAAGGGACATGGCCCTTCATTTGAACAAACTTGAAAGCCCTTCACCCAAGGATGCTTTTGGCCATGTTTGGTTGAAATTGGCCCAGTGGTTCTGGAGAAGAAGTCAAAAATGTGAAAAGTTTAACAGACAGACGGACAGACAGACGGACAGACGACGGACAAAAAGTGATCAGAAAAGCTCACTTGAACCTTCGGTTCAGGTGAGCTAAAAACTATTGATTTTTTTAAATTGAATTTTTTTAAAGGAAGTTATTTGAGCAACTTAGATTAGATAGAATAAAACTTTATAAATTTATGATGCTATATGTATAAAGATTGTTATATTGTCAAATACACAATTTAGTAAATTGCATGCAAACGGCTGTCGATCATTATATGTATTTTGTCCTCTACCTTTAAACTTTGGCTAGCTGCAGAACTGTAGCTCTCTGAAAAAATATTTTGACATAACAAACGAAATCATTTGAAGCTGGGAGTTTTCAGGTTGTATTGGGCTTTAATGAATATTTGAAGGTATGTTTAGACACAAGTATATAGTAGGAAAATATGTTAAGAATTTTTTGATATTTTTATGAGACAGTAACTCAAGAATACAACGATATAAGGCCTCAACCGTGCGCAGCTTTTTGTGCGCCGTAAATCGAAGGTTTTTATAAGGGGTGGCTCTTTAGCTCTCTCTTACGTCAAAATATTTTTTCAGAGAGCTACAATTCTGCAGCTAAACTTTGGCCTGACTTTTATATAAGGATTATGTAGCTAGACACTTTTTCCCCCTTACTGTCCTGTCCTCCTTTCTTTTTCCTTTATTTGTGAGTGCTTGTTGTATGAATACTGTTAATTAACTTTACATACCTATGAAATACCCCACTGGTTAGGTTGCAATATAGGGATTTGAATAGGCCTAAATGCCAATAAACATTTACTCACACACCAAAAAATCATTTTCTTCCACTGAAAATGATTGATTTAGTGTGTTTCAATTAATCAACTTTCCTAAATTTTAGTACTTAAATGATTTATACTTAAATGATTTAAAGCAATTTGCTTACTTACCTCCAAAAGGTATTCGGGATCATACATTCCACATCATAGATTTTTAAATTATACATACCGGATATAGTTTTTAAAATCTGCGCATGCGGTCAGGTACTTGGTAACCGATTGTCTGAGAAGCTGGAAATATTTTGCAGATAGATTATTTAAGTAAGTAAGAAAATGGCTGAACAAGAAGAACAAAAGAAGGAACCAGAATCAAAGAGAGTTCACACATACCCGTTAATACGAGTAAGTACTGCATTGCGAAGAAATTTCCATTGTTGTCTTATCTGTTTGTAACAAACAAGCTCAAGTTCTGGAGATAAGATGCCTGTTGGTTTATTTTAACTTGTGATCAAGTTATACATTACTATAGATAAAATAAACATATAATAGTATTTACACTAGGTCTGGCAAGTGTCAATTTTGTGTTGTTATGGGGTTTTTTAAACGTTCATCCTTTTGGAGGAATTTCGGATGAAAACAATATCTCAGTTTTAATGGATTGGTTATTACAAATCTTTATTTGCTCACTACGTTAGTTCATATGAAATGTATTTGACCTAAATAATAAACTTTAATTTTGTTCAATGAAACTCATTTTATGTTGTAAATACAGTGTTAGAAATTGGTTTAAAACTTGTTATTGACCATGGGTCTTTGCCAAAATAAGATGACATAGACCTCATCGAATTAGCATAGACCGCAAAATTAAACAACAAACAAACGAATAACGCCAATTTAAAACATTTTCATTTACTTCTATGTACTTAGAAAGCATATTTTCTTTCCATTTTTATAACATATCCTCCTTTCCTCATGATGTTTATCAGACGCCGACTGACAATGTAGGGTCCTTTGGGATAATTTTATTGCTTTAAATCCAGAAAATCAGCATAGACCATTTGGTCTAATGTAATTTGTCATAGACTCGGTCTATAGTTAATTTCGAACACTGTAAATAATAGCATGTGTGTACATTAGATCTACTATCTGATGTGTTGTGAAAGCATTCACTGTATTACTAATGCAACTACTAGCTTTACTTATAAAGATATTTAATATTGGAAAATGTTTTTATTTTTTTAGCACTCTGATATGAATGATGAAATGAAAACAGAGGCTATGGAGTTGTGTGTAACAGCATGTGAAAAATTTTCCTCTAACAATGAGGTAAGTTCCCTTGTAAAAAAAAAATTGTCAACAAAACCAGTTGTGCCATTGAACATAGAATGTGTCCGTATTAATGAAAAGTTACAATTTAAAATATATTACATCAAAATAACAGATTAATACGGAAGTTCCGAGTTCCTCAAGAGTTATTTCCCTTTGTCGAACTCTTCCGTAAATTATGACGTAATATATGATGACAGTAGGTACAGTTGCTAATTACTATCGTTGTATTATTTCTTAAAAGATGATATCCAGAGTTTCTGAGACCATCCTATCTCAGGGAAAAGGCAACTTTAGTGAGTTTATGAGTATTGGATAACAAAATGGCTCAAACAAATATTGTTAATTGCCATCTTTCTTTGATAAAAGCATCACTCATGTAGAAGAGGAAACTAATAATGATTCAATCATAGCCAATTTGATGATCTTATTCAAACAGATTATGCTTGATATGGCCAGAATATGCATACCAGTGATTGATATAAACAAAAGTTACGCTTTTATTACATTAATCGTACGTAATCGTTATGTACAATGCCAGTCTACGATATAATGTATACATTGTGTACCCACCATACGTCATAAAATGCGAAAGAGTTCGACAAAGGAAAATAACTTTTGGGTAACTCGGAACTTGCGTATTGATCCAACTTGAATTCTCCTAAAATGAAATATTCAGTGTTTTGATGCTACAAAATCATGATTTTTTTTAATTTTTAGACATGAAAGTAAATGCAAAACATTATTGTAATGATGTTCCCTAGCCTGATTCTCAAATTTTCTAAACTCCACTTGTATTCAGTTCTGCATGAATTAATACTGTCTTTCAATAACTTCAGAATGCAGCACGAATGATAAAGGAAACAATGGATAAAAAGTTTGGTGCCTCTTGGCATGCAGTTGTAGGAGAGGGATACGGATTTGAAATCACACATGAAGTAAAAAACTTGTTATACATGTTTTTTGGAGGAAATATGGCCATTATTGTTTGGAAGTGTTCTTGAGAAGCAGATGCCTTACTGTATATAGTCATTTTCATTTTGCCTTTCCAAATAACTGAATGAGTTACATTCCTTCCAACATTACCAAAATGTACAGTGACGTAGTACATCGTCTGTGATACACAAATTTATCTGACATTTACAGAGACAATGCTGCACATTCAGCTACCTTAATGCCTTCTTTAATTTTATTATTTTTATCCAATTTTGTTGCCTTGAAACTAATTATTTTCTACATTGGACACTTTCACAATTTTAAATATTTTGTATATTGTTATAGTGGAGAATAATCTCTGTGAACAATTGGTAGATATTAAGTCTCCTTCGTAAATGCCTTTATTATTCTTTAATTCTATGGGAGATATAAATAACAAATGCAAGTCTGCTTGTCCAAAGAATGTATAAATCTACATGTAACTTGTCTGTATAAAATAAATATATATGTATTGAAAATAAAACAAATTGCCTTGAAAGTTTTGTACACTTGATGGCTTTATTTTGTATGGAATTAGACTGATCTCTGAAGTTTGTTGACTTATTTTACTTACATATAACAAAGTTTTCCTTGTCAATAAAAAAATGGGACTTCACTTATAATTGACAGCAGAAAACGGTACTCTGACAAAAATGAAAATGAAATGATTTGTGTCCTCTCTTGTGGATAAAAATTCACCTTTGTTAGCAAAGAAATGTTAATTTACTGTAAAATCATTTAAGTTATGTTAGGCCAATTCAACTTAATTAGTAGATTATCATCCTGGGTTACAAAAAATATGGGGCGGATGGGAGGATTTTATTTTTTGATTTATATTTCCTTGAGAAAAAAAAATTAATGACAAAAGGCATCACACAAAGTGTTATTCAAGTTAACATTCAAAGAACCCTTGGTAGATGATATAAAACCAATATTCTGTGACATTAATCATTTACTCGTGTCATTGGGAAGCAAGTTTATTTGAAATCGTAATTTTTACGAAAATAAAAAAAATCGGAGTGGGCCCTGTTTTGAGGGGCGAGCAGGGATGATAATCTCTCAATTAATTTTAGTTGGCCTTAGATTGATGCAGTATTTTTCATTCACAAGAATTGATACCAAAATAAAACAGTTTCCCCTCGCAAACATCAAACATTTTAAGAATCTCTGTATAATGAAGATTTTGTGATGTATATTTACATTGTATGATATCTCATAGGTTTAAGTATTATGTGAAAAGGTTAGTAACAATAAATCAATAGTTGTATAATTTTTTTCATGGAAGACTAACATTGAAAAATATCAATATCCAAACTTGTCGATTTTTCCCAAATCAATAGGGCATACAATAGCTTTTAAGACTGGTTTTAAAAAATACTGATTGATGACTAATGTTTTAGAAAAATTATTCATACAAAGTTACTCTGGCTTTTACTGAGTAACAAGCCCACACTAATGGGAACTAATTCTATGTTAATACTAAATTGTAACATGCATCTGTTTCCAAATAATAACCAGTGCATATAGAACTAAACAAGAGGCCCATAGATCACTCACCTGATTCACCTTGGCCCTGCTGTTGTGGTTTTTAAAAGAGGTGTTTTTAAATCTATTCCCATGAAAAATTTCAAGGGACCCAACATAAGTGAACATGAACTCGCACACCAAGGGGATGCCTCAACACCAAAATGACTTGCATAACCTTGTAGTTCTAGGAAAAGGTCAGGGTCACATAGATCATGGTACAAAATTAAAGGTTTTGCAAAAAGATCTCTATATACAAAATATAAAAGTGCTACCTTAAATAGTTCCGAGATATTTGACAAGATTGCATTTTATTAAAAGTAGGTCAAAGTCCATGGTTAGATCAAGAGTACCGCAAACGGTATAATATATGCCCGTCGGACAGTGAAACTTAATCTGGAAGCATATTATGCACTCTGAATTGATACAACACATATTCTGAATAGAAAATTTAAGCCTTAAAGTGGATGGGTCATGGTGCACCAATCCATCTGACATGAACTGATGATATATTTTTCTGAGAAGGAGCTTGTGACAAAATGTCGGTGCAATATATCTATCTACATGTATCATGATAAAAAGTCCAGGAAACCATTTGATCTACTTTTAGCCCTAAAGTAGGTCATGGTGCACCATTTAAGTTGAAATGTGAACTGATTATGTATTTCTCTGAGAGGGAGGTTGTGACAAAATTTCAGAGCAATACCTGTAACTATACCAAAAACAAATCTGGAAAACTGTTTGACCTACTTCTACCCCTAAAGTAAGTCATAGTGCACCAATCCAACTGAAATGCTAACTGCACTTGTATTCCTCCAAGAGAAAGTCTTTGACTAAATATCAGGACATTATCTGTATCTAATATTTAAAAAAAAAGCCCGAAAAACTGACCTATTTTTAGTCCGAAAGTAGGTCAAGGATGGACCAATCCATTGAAATGTAAACTGATCTTGTATTCCTTCAAGAGGAAGCCTATGACTAAATAGGGCAATATCTGTATCCATAATGAAAAAAAGCCTGGAAAACTGTTTGACCAAGTTTTAGTCCAAAAGTAGGTCAAGGATGGACCAATCCAGCTGAAATGCAAACTGAACTTGTATTTCTCCAAGAGAAGGCCTGTGACTAAATTTCATTTCAGTGCAATATCTGTAACAATAATGATAAAAAGCCTGGAAAACTGTTTTACCTATTTTAAGCCTTAAAGTAGGTCAAGGATGGACCAATCCAGCTGAAATGCAAACTGAACTTGTATATCTCCAAGAAGAAGTCAGTGACTAAATTTCAGTGCAATATCTGTATCAATAATGAAAAAAGCCTGGAAAACTTTTTGATCTATTTTTAGTGCAAAAGCAGGTCAAGGATGAGCCAATCCAGCTTAAGTGCAAACTGAGCTTGTACTCCTGAAAAGGAAACCTGTGACTAAATTTCAGGGTAATATATTGTCTTCCAATAATGAAAAAATGCCCGTAAAACTGTTTGACCTACTTTTAGTCCTAATGTAGGTCACGGATGGATGGGCCAGTCCAGCTGAAATGCAAATTGAACTTGTATTCCTCGGAGAAGAAGCTTATGTGTAAATTTCAAGGCAATATCTATATCTGTATCGAAAAAAAGTCCAGAAAACTGTTTGACCTACTTTATAACCCCAAAGTATGTCAAGGAAGAACCAATCCAGCAGATTTACACTTCTTGAGGGAGAAATTGTGACCAAATCTCAAAGTCGTACATGCATCTGATACCGAAAAAGGTTGGCAAACATGACCTCAGACAAACGCACGGGCAGCGCCATAACATAATATGTCCCATCTAATGACAGGCATATAAAAAGGTTTTGTCACACAAGTCCTTTCACTCCCTATCTAAATGTTAAGAGTAAGGTTAAAGTTTTGAAATTTGGGTAAGGCCTTACCTCAAGGATTCTCTATGTAAATTATGAAAGCCCCCAAGTTCAGGAGATATTGATTGTTAAAGTGGGTCAAACTCCAAGGTCAAAAGGTTAAGAACTTTGGTACCAATGAAAAGATCATAAGGAATGTGCATATGAAATCCCTATCACTTACCAGTCTGATCAACCTCACACTTAGCTAAATAATACAATCACTGTGTTGCGATTGGCTGAATAAGGATGTGACTCTAATTAGCATTATGCTAATAGTAGGTCATTCAAATGACCTCGCATAGAGTTTCTTCGAACCTCCCACACAGCGGTTGTCTGTATATTAAGCAAAGTGAGAGGTTTTATTTTAATCAGACTGATCACTTATACCACTCAGAAGTTATGAGCAAGCTAGCTAAGTTAAAATTTCTGACAGACAGGACAAAATATACTGTATGTCCTCGAGAATGGTTGCAAGATAAAAAAAAAAAACTTCTGGCCCAGTGATTCTTGAGAATTTATCTTATATACAGTAAAAAACTGCAACAGCAAACCTCCAGGGCCAGCAAAAACAGTTCATTATTACTTACCTTCATTATATCCAATAAAAGTTTTGCTATTCTTCTCCTACCCCCAGGGACCATGATTTCAACAAACTTTAATCTATTCTATGTCGGGATGCTTTCATGTATATTTCTATTTTTCTGGACCAGTTGTTTTCAAGATTTCTTCCTACATATCAGCATAAAAAACTGATCTCCTATGGTTGCCCCACCCTACCCTGGGGACCATGATTTGAACAAACTTGAATCTACTCATATTTGAAAGCTTTTATGTAAATTTCCACTTTTCTAGCCCAGTGGTTCTCGAGAAGAATTTAAATGACTCCATCGTATTTTTGCTTATACATGTACTGGATTATCTCCCCTTTAAAGGGAGCATGGTTCTTCATTTGAACAAATTTGATTAACATTGGCTCTGGAGAAGATGGAAATGTGAAAAGTTTATGACAAACAGATTTTGATCAGAAAAGTTGACTTGATCCTTCAGCTCAGGAGAGCTAAAAAGCATTAACATAGATCAAGGTTATTGGAATGCACTTGGGTTTTGCGCCAATGCAGACTTTCTCAATCCTCCTCCGCTTTACCGCACAAAGACCATGGGCAGATATATTTCCTGATATTCAGTCAATAACCTATAATCATGATATACATAACAATAATAAGAAAACAATGACAATTCATTAATTAAATGCATAACTTTATTTTTACTTGCATAATATAAACAATACAAAATGTGCATGTCTGAAAGCTAGTGATATTTGATCTCTCTATCAAGAAACTGAATTCTGTACACTGTCATGACCTATATTTTTTAGTTAGGAGTTCAGAGCTCTAAATGTACATGTATAGGCTTTTTGTCTCTAATTATCAAGAGCACACAGAACAATTCCTCATAACTTGGGACCCATTGAGATGATACATTTTATATCAGAGTCAAAACACACACATGTAGCTTACAACACCGAAGGAATAACAGGCACTAATAAATGTAGAGATTATAGATCAGCTGTATCTTTCCACTCCCATTTATTAGTGAAGATAGCCATGTTTTCTACTCATTTTCATTAGTGATGGTAGCCATGTTTTCTACTCATTTTCATTAGTGATGGTAGCCATGTTTTCTACTCATTTTCATTAGTGAAGATGACCATATCTACTCAAATTCAATAGTGAAGATGGCCATGCCCTTGAACACTAGTAGGTGTTGCAATTCAGTGCTGACTAGGATAAATACTTTCATGTACACAGAAATGTGATACGCTATAAAAAATTCAAATCACTGTGGTATTTTAACTACATGTACTCAGACAAAATTATCATTATGCAGGCAACACAATACTCATGCACAAATATAAATTCATTGCCAAGTTTTGTATCAGGAAATTATCTGGAGTTATGAAAATTGTTGCTGTCTTTGTCTGACAGTGTAAGATCAAAGATCAGTCCCCTGAATGGCAGGCTTTCTCTAAACAAATGTTTCACAGTATTCCAAATGGCATCAAGAAACAGCATTCTGTAAGGATCTCTTTAAACTAGGTGGTGCCAAATCAATTGGAGATTTTTCATCCTACAATAAAGTAAATATCAAATATAATCTATAAGCCCTGCTTGTACTTTAATACTGTTTATATCCAATGAAATTTGTTCTATTACATACAACAATGCTTGAATTGTATACTAGCATCTATTGTAACATGTTTTATATTATATATATACATGTACACATACACGTATAAAATGTATACATACACACACATATATATATGCATTTCAAGCAAAGAGCATAGATCATAAAGGCCAGATAAAACCACAATGACACTACAGATTGGAACATTTAAAAACTAGGCTAACCCTTTTACAAATAAGCATGCCAGTGTTTGTAAACTTTATAGCTGATCCCATCCATTATTAATGCAGTAAATTAGGATACGAAGTATTTTTTATATATAAGACAAAAATGTCCTGCTTTTTTTAATTCAGACATAGGTACCCTACCTTATTTAAAAGTTCCACTTTAGCTCCATGTCGTATAAGAAGTTTGGCTACCTCAGTTCTCTCCTCCTCACAAGCCAAATGTCTAAATAAAAAGGAAATGTGTTGTAATTCACATCACCTACACTACTCTGTATACAAGTTCAGCAGATTGTCATTTTCATAAAACAAAACTAAAACCAAGAAGCCCATGGGCCACATCGCTCACCTGAGTCACTTTGGCCCATATCTAAAGATTTTCCCCATTATATTCCATTTGCATGTAAAACTTTGATCCTTAGTGTAGCTCCATCCTACCCCCTGGGGCCATGATTTTAACAAACTTGAATCTGCACTATGTTGGGAAGCTTCCATGTAAATTTGAACTTTTCTAGCCCAGTGGTTCTTGCAAAGATTTTTTAATGACCCCACTCTATTTTTACATTTTTGTGATCATCTCCCCTTTGAATGGGACATGGCCCTTCATTTGAACAAACTTGAATCCCCTTTACCAAAGGATAATTTGTACCAAGTTTGATTGAAATTGGCCTGCTGCTTTTGGAGAAGATTTTTCCAATTTGTCAGTGTATTTTTGATATTTCACTATTATCTCCCCTTGGACAAGGATGTTGCCCCTCTTTTGCACTAACTTGAATCCCCTTCACCCAAGGATGATTTGTGCCAAGTTTGATGAAATTTACCAAGTGGTTCTGGAGGAGAAGATGAAAATGTGAAAAGTTTACAACGACAGACAACAGAAAATTTTGATCAGAAAAGCTCACTTGAGCCAAGCTAAAAACACAATGTAAGTGACGAAATTATTGAGGGGGGTTGGGGGTTCTCTAATAATATTCATTGTTAACCTAAAATGGAGACAGTTTATGTGAATGTTATTCATGACACATCAAACACTCAAATGTCTTTTCCAAAAAATGGACATCATCACAAAATTCTAAATATTCCAAGAGTAAGTATGGCCCACTTTAATTGGCAAACCCGAGAATGAATTGATCGTATCAAGTCACCCTAAAACATAAAAAAATATGACTCATTACGTAATCAAGTAGTTTATGTCACAGTAATGGCGGTGAACAGTGTAGGCTGTCTTATTTATTTATTTCAAGTCTTGATGCATTGTTGAAGAAAAAGAGGCTTTAAGGGAATAGTTGAAAAGTTATTTCAAATTTGTGTCCCCTTTAAAGGGGCATGGACACGACTTAAGCTGAAAATTTTCAAAGTTTTTCTTTTTTCATGTTTAGAATGCTTAACTAAGGTATTTCTGATGGTCAGCAAAAATTTGAATGTCAGTTGTCAAGGTATATGGGATACAGAGCTCACAATTCTTTGATATGTAAACAAGGCTCATGTCATGTTTTTGTTTACGTATGTTAGATATACTAGTAAGTTTGTTTAGAGTAGATTTTTCAATAGTTAATTCTTAACATAATTAAACAGTTTCTAGTGTTCAGCACAAATCATTTTGTTTTACACCTGCTATTTTCTATTATTAAGCAATCCATATGTATCGGTAAACAAAAACATGACATGAGCCTTGTTTACATAACAAAGAATTGTGAGTGCTGTATCTCACTTGTAACTCGAAAATTTACCATTAGAAATACTTTAGTTAAGCATTGTAAACAATATAAATGGAAAAAAATTCAGCTCAATCGTGTCCATGCCCCTTTAACATAAGATAACTTAGCAATTCCTGGTGCCACCATTTCTGATTACATGTGTTACAACTCATGTTATATGTAGTAAAGACTTGTATAAATTTGTTCACTTGCAATTTCATTTGCACTTGTGTATGATGTGCATTTGAAATGACCCAATTTTAACTCTGGTTTTCCAATCGAAGTAGGCCTATATGAACAAAAGGAACAACTCTGCTACTCAAATATCAAGCTCCCATATTAACATGCTTTTTTCTCAAATCACCAAAAATGGCCTCACAAGAGTTTGTTTTTACAGTAGTCAGTCTTTCATCCCTGCAACATCTCTACTTGATATGTCTACTTTAAACATTCTTTATAAATTCAATAAGTTAAAACATGTAATTGAAAGTGTATTTCTAAATATTCTTAAACTTAGTGTTCTTAATCTTTCAAATTTGAAACCCATTTCAAATTCACAACATCTTGAGTTACGTTGAATTATAACACAAAGTATTAGACAATTACAGAGGTGTATTTCCCTCCGTGTCTCTGTAATTCACATCCACTATGTA